>NC_079543.1:29935860-30208360 GCF_015846415.1 Triplophysa dalaica | reverse complement strand
AGTTTCCTGAGAGCGCGACCGAGCTGCATTGAGACATTTACAGACAGGTGTGAATATTTTCACATTTCTCATCATTCCAGTAAAAGTATTGTACAAACTCACCCTTCACTCCCCAACAAAACACACACAGCTCCTGGAAACATGACTTCACCTTTACTAGGAGAGAGAGAGAGAGAGAGAGATACTCGTTTGCACTGCACTAAAAACTATATACTATGAAAATACTATGAAATACTATGGTATTTTTTGCACACAATCAGTTTGAGATTTAGCAGAAAGTTTTTGTTTTCAAAATGGTTATCAACCCAAAAGGACGGGGGTTATAGTAAAGTGAAGCTTTACTAACGGGGGTTATAGTAAAGTGAAGCTTTACTATAGTAAAAGCTTCACTTTTACTATAGTAAAGCTGTGATTGTAAAATAACCCCCCCAAAAAACAGTATTACTGCCCTTTAAACCATAGTAAAATTATGTTTTTTGTAGTAAAATGTATGTTATAAAATGGTAAGCCCTCTAAAAAGCATGGTTAATACACTTTTACTATAATAAAACTATGGTATTGAAGACAATAATGGTTATAAAAATGGTAATTAACCCACCAAAAAACATTGTTTTGTACTGTAGTTAAATCATGGTATTTGAAGGTAAACTATGGTTATACAACAGTAACAAATTCCCACCAAAAAAACATGGTAACTACACTCACACTTACTCTAGTAAAACCATGCATAATTTTCATAATGGGTAAAAACTGCCTGCCAAACAGTGGATCTCAAGCTCAACATTTTATTTCCCTCTGAAGAACCAAATACAATTCAAATCGTTAAATGACACTATTTTCATGATTAATTCACACAAACTCACTCACCCACCCACTATTGTTTTTCCTCCTGAGCGATTCTGCAGCTGAAGCAGTAATGAACTGAACATTATCTACGGGTTTATGATCTGTTAATTAGTGGAGTAGAAGAGGCACACGGCATGACCGAAGGTTTTGACCTCGCTCATCAGACCTTTAACAGCTACAGTCCGTTTCAGTTATTCAAATAAATAAACATCATAAACAAATATCAAAACATGCTGAATAGTTCACATCAACTTTCAAGACCAAGTTTACCCCAAAAATGTTTAAGTTGCTCAAATTCTGCTTCTTATGGATCACAGGAAGAAATCTGAGCTCAGTTTGTGTCATTGTTGAGATCTCTTTCAGTGGTGACATATGACACAGACTGCTGTAGAAAAGAAGAACATTTGAGAGATCTGAGAGAAAGGATTGAGATCTTCTTCCTTCAGGTGTGTTTGAGAAGCAAGAGATGTGAGCAAAGTCTATTTTGATTACTTTCTAGGTTAAAGAATAAATACATGAAAGAGATGCCCATCGTGATCTATCATTTGGATGTTATTAAATCAGAACGCCTGACGCTTTGTTTCAGTTTTAGGAAAGTTTTCACATCAACAAACTTCCTGTCATATCCACCTCCCCTATTAAAAGCTGGAAATCGTCCATTTGGCAGCATAAATGATTTAAACACGGCTGTCGTCTGTCTTTAAGAATGATAGAATAACAACACACACTGTCAATTTTACTGTGTGGATCTGTTGAAAGACTAGCGCTGAGCAGGCTGGTGATGTGTGCTGATGGATTTGTTACCTCTCTGATTGTCCCTCAGGGGCCCTTCGGCTGTAGCCAGTGGCTCATGCGGGGGCCCGAAGATCGTTTGTTCCACGTTAGGAGGAAACGTTAGCGACCTCTTAGAGTCCCACTACAGCAAAGGTGAAATGAAAGGTGATAAAACACAAACACTTCCTTTACTTTTTCTAAACCCACTCTCAATTAAACACTCAAACTCTCTTTTATCTTTCAAGAAATATTTTCTGAAATGGAAAAAACAAACCTTTGGGTTACAAATAAAAAATGCTAGCTTGTTTCAACCCAAAATGATGTGTTCTTTCAACCTGTTGTTGGGTAAAAATATAGTAAATTTAACCTAACAATTGAGTTTGTCTATTTTTGACCCAATGAGTCAAGTTGTGTAGGGCCCTGCAATACCAGGAGGCCCCCTTGTGTACCAAATCAAAAACATTATTGTAAACAATATGTAATTTGTATAACTTGCGGATATAACTTTAGAGGAATTATTTCTAAATCAATTTTTATTACCTAATTTTCAAAATTATACTCGTATATCAGGAAATAGCCGACGTCTGATGAAATACGGGTGATGTGCTGAAATGCATCTTTACATATGGCCATGGTTTTAAGAAGGAGCTACCCGTCTTGAGGAGAGAAAAATATACATTTCAAATCTTAGTTTTGTCAAATTGTGCAATGAATTACTTTAAAAAATACTGATTACTAATTCAGTATTTGTCCACTGCATTTTCTTTCTTGAGTAAACTGTATTGTATACTGTAAACTGTATTTAGTAAATCACTCATTTGGTAGTAAAAACACAATGTTTGCGTCTTATAGTTTAATTGACAGCTAGATGGTTCCAGAGCCATGTGTCACTTCAGGTTAAGAATTATTTACATGTCAATCAAAATTTGAATTTACTTTTATACTTAATCCTTCCTTTCATTCAAACTTTTAGTCTTCATTTGATTAAATGTGTTAATTGCTCTGTTATTTCGTATAGTTTATGGTTATGGTTATGTTTATATGTAATTTTAACGATTAGTACAAGGTCCCAGATGTCTCGCATCAGCACTGTCTACAATCTACATTCATTTCACACCTTCATACTCTTCATTTATATGAACAATCTGTCTTATTTGTTTGTTTTTATTTATCCTAAGCAATTTTAGCAGAAACATCTGAGACCAAGTTGATAAGACTTGAAATGAAACACAACTGAGGACTCCATCAAATCTCCGCAGCTATGACAAAGTAGCCTCTGAGCAATCCCGTCATCCTCTCAATAAACAAACAAACAAACATGTTATTTGTGTTTATGAATGAAAGAAAGAAAGTAAAAGTGACCTATTTGTCAACCGAAATGTGACCTCTGCGTTTAACCCATCCAGTGAGTAGTGAACAAACACACCTCAAGTCATAAAAACACACACCCGGAGCAGCGCCTGTGTGCGTCAGTCGCTGCCTGCTGGCCCTGAGAATCCAACCGCTGACCTTCTGCTCGACTCTCTACTCACAGTAACCACAAGGCCACAACTGCACCCATCTTGAAAAACCTTTGAAAAAGTTGAAGGGACTGAATGCTACTAACATAATATTTGTGATAAGAGACTTTTCTATTCCATAGTGTATAAAACACCCACACTCACACATGCACACACACACACACACACACAACACATGCATTCAAGTAAATGAGTCTTAATGGTTTTATTCTTCCTCTACGGTTAATTCACAAGAGGCCAATTATCAGATTGAACCTTTTCAAACCCTTGACCCCCAAAACACACAGTGAGAAATAAACAAATATGCTGTCACCACGCTCTGAATCACTAATGCTGATTTATGTTTCTTCTGAAGAAAGTTTGTAGCTGTGTGTTACGTGTGTTACGGGTGTTATGTTGATAAGTGATTTTATGTTGAATAAAGAATACGACACAGCATGCTGAATGTCTGCGTTTCGGTTTCCATCTTAATTTCAAGGCACCGCAGCCTTCTGTACGTAGCACTTGATCTCCACCTATTAGAGTTCTGGTTCAGGGGTTGAGATAAGGTCAAAGGTCACTGTTGCTGTTGGTCAGTTGCAGGTGTTAAAGACAGTAAAACGCAGTCATTTCTTCATAGAGGTGATGTATGTGTGAAAACTTATTTTGAGTTGTGAAACAACACTGTATGACAACATGCTTCAGATCAAGAGTTCTTGAGTTTCTCATCGCCTCCCCACCAACAGATGAACAGATGAGACAGACATGAGAAATCTGACAAAAAGAACAAAGTAGAAGAAGAGGAACCAAGTGTAGAAAGAGAGAGAGAGTGTGTGTGTATTTGGGAATCAATATTTTTCTTTATTGTTGATCATAGTTCAATTCAATTCAAGTTTATTTATATAGCTCTTTTCACAACATACATTTTTCCAAAGCAGCTTTACAGGAGCAAACAGGAAAAACAGAAAAACACAAACGTAAAACACAGCACAGTGCAAGGTGTTTACAGAATAAGCAAGATCATTCTAATAAATAATATCTAATTAATAAATAGATATTATTTATACGCAGTCTCCCGGAGAGCAAGCCAACACTGCCCTGTGTCACTTTAAAAGTCAGGGTTATAATTATATTTATGTTTTTCTTATCTTGTTTTAATCTTTACCTAGCGGGTTAAAAAGTGGTCAGTGTCACATTCTATCCAATAAATTAAGACCCAAATCAAACGCATAACAGAAGTGACCTTATTATAGAGGTGTGTGCCATGTGCTCCTTTACATCAGAGATGTGTTCAGGTGGGTGTGTTTGTATTCAGTGGTTCAGTGTGCTTTCTGAGCCACCTGTTTAATCTCTCTCTTACACTCTCTCTCTCTCTGGCAGATCAAAGATGTTAATTACCGAGCGACTCTCTTACACACACACGCACCGAGTGTGACACTCGATCATGCACACGCTAATTACAGCACGCCTCAGACTACTGACACATGATCGCCACGCTGCCAAAGGCGCCTAATTAGCGCTCACACACACACCAACAGCAGCTACAGGTTAATTACACACACAGTTGCCTCCGAGCATGCTGTAATGCATCTAATGAAGCAGTTAGCAGGTGTGCAGTATCACGTTTGGAAGAGATTCAGGCCTTCCATCACTCAGACAGACCAGATCAACAGACATGAACTGAGAACTTCTGCAGGAGAGCCAGCATGAGAACAGGAGGAGAATCGGAGAGATTAGATTTGTGAAAACAGCTGAAGTTATTCTATTATGATTTCCTCTTTTCTAAAGACAAAAAAAGTTATTTTCACGAGGTAAAGAACATTCTGTCAACATTTAATCTTGAGATGTTTAAGCTTTATGTTCTGTATCTCATCATTAGATAGATAATGATTTCACAGACAGTCACATTAGGAAATTCATGCAATGTTGTTCATTCTTTCAATATTATATTTTCTTATTTATTTTTTTCCTATTTAAAGCACAAAATTGTTTGTATATTTTGTATCTTTCATGCCATGACTTTGTTAAATGCATATGCTTTAAGAGAAAGTCCAATCAAAAATGAAAATTCTGTCTCAACATTTTGCCTTTAGTCAACCTCAAGTAGTTTTAATTCTCTGAACATGTCTTTGCTCAGTTGAACACAAAGAAAGATATTTGGAAAAATGTTAGCAACTGATATTTCTGGGGTAGCATTGACTCCCATAGAAGAAAAGAATGTTGTATATGTTGTTAAATACAAAAGAAGATATTTTGGAAATGTAGGAAACAAACTCTGGGGCACTGTCTAGTATTTTCTTTTGACTTACCCAGATATTTCAGTTGCTGACATTCTTCTTAATATCTTTCTTTGTATTCAACAGAAAAAAGAATTTTATAGAAATTTTGGATTTTAGATTTTTTTTGGGTGCAGTATCCCGTATTGTAATTAAACACAGTCATGCTTGGAAAGAATCACTTTAAATAAAACATTAACTGAAAAAACTCAAACTATTTAAACAACTGTGTTAACTTAAATTAAACTAAATATATGCCCAAAAAACTCCTGAGATAGGCGCAGGCTCCCCGTGACCCGAGGTAGTTCGGATAAGCGGTAGAAAATGGATGGATGGATATGCCCAAAAAAAAAACTAAAACAACATTGTGAGAATTAGAAATGTTGTATTAACAACACCAAAAGCATTTCGAAAAAGAGTAAAATATTAACTGCATTCTGGAAATAAATAAAATCTAAACCTGAAATAAAAAAATAATCTTGTGCAGCTATACAGAGAAAAGAAAGCTTTATAAATTTGAATAAAAATCAAATACAGATACAGCATACAAGTCTCAGCTTCTCACAAGAAAAATATCAGGAATTGCATATGAGTTCAGAAGAGATCTCAACATTGTCTCAAACTAAAGTCAATATAATTGATGTTATACAACTCCATCAAATCTCCTGAAAGAGCAGCTGCTGAGAAACAGCACTCTCCTCTGTGCATCGGCCAGAATGTCTTAGAAAAAGGACCAGACCTTAAATTCTTTGTGAAACATCAGGCTACAAGGGGCTAAAAACATGAGAGCGAGCAAAGAGACAGCTGACGTGAATTAGAAAAGACTAAATGATGAGTGGAAGAGAGTTATTCATGTTGTTTTTGCATTATTGATGAGGAAAGGAACTGCTTTATCTAGGTTAAGCAACGTCTTCATATATCAACTCTCTGTGAGGTTGAACTTTAAAGCTGATGTTACAGTAGGACGGCCGGCCTGACCTGAGATCAGTCGTCCAGTGGCTGTGAGGTCTACGGCTGTGGCCGCAGTGCTGGAAAGCGGTGGTCTGTGGTGGAAGTGGTTGATGGAAAAAGGACAAAGCCAACAGCACCTGTGTGTTATATAATAAAATATGCCAGATCAAACCACACACATGACCACAAGTTCCCATTCAAGATCGCTCATGAAAATATTTGACACATTTCAAATATCAATCAAGAAGAAACCAACAAGATTCTGTCATCGTTTACTCGCTCTCACATCATTTCATGTATAACTTCGTTTCTTCTGCAGAACACTTAAGAAGATATTGTGAAGAATGTTAGAATCCAAACAACATTGAACAACATTATATGAACACAAAACCACTGGGACATTTCCACAGAACATAAATAAATGACAAATATTTGTATTTATTGAGTGAACTGTCCCTTTAAGTCTCTCACAGTAGCAAACAGGCGTGGAATATCTTATTCTCCTGAATGTTATCTCACTGTTTTTCAACTTCTCTTTTCAGTTACAGTGTCATTTAAGAGTTCCTCTTTATGAAGTGTCATTTCAGACATGCCTCCTATGCAAAACACCGGAGGCCTGCAGTGCTGAACATAGATCAGTTTTTAAAGGGCGTCGCATCATGCATGCATCTTCTCGGAACGGTCAACATTTCAGTTAACTATTCCAAAATGGAGGAATGCATATATATGTATTTCTATGGCATATGTAGGAAACGCCTGATCAGAGATCAGCCTGGGGAAGTCATGTGAGACTAGATTATGACAAAAGAAAACAGGCCTTTGGCTTGTTAAAGATATCAGACCACAGCCATGACTAATAATGGTTAGCGGTTGTGTTTATGGCCACAGTCACCTCGAGAAACTGCTGTGAGACTCGATTCACCACATGCCACGTCAGCATTAAATGACCACAATGAATTTATGACCTTCCCATAACCCCATTTTATTCATCTTTACACACACTTCAGTTATCGGGGAAACAGTTGTAGAAACATTAAAGCACGGTGGTGACATGGCATGTGGTGTAGTTTGAGGTTAGCATTGGGCTTGTGGTTGTTGGAAAGTCAACACAATCTCATAGAAAGTATTGTACAAGATGGCTAATTTGTATAAATGTGTATTTGTACGTCTTTAATGGTGGTTAGGTTTGGAGGTGGGCCTTTAGTTTAGCTTTTATCCAATAAACATACAGAGCCCATACAAGATAGCAGCCTTGTAAAATAGGCTTCTTGACAATTCCTGTGAAATCGTTTCTTTAGACAATGAATTTAATTTAATTTACAGCTAGTAACATAATATCCATCTTATAAAGCTACAATAATACCATATGTTCTGTGCAGACAATCATTTATATCTAAAGTTCATAATTTCTCAAATTAATTTAATCCATCCATCCATTTTCTACCGCTTATCCGAACTACCTCGGGTCACGGGGAGCCTGCGCCTATCTCAGGAGTCATCGGGCATCAAGGCAGGATACACCCTGGATGGAGTGCCAACCCATCGCAGGGCACACACACTCACTCATTCACTCACGCACTCACACCCTACGGACAATTTTTCCAGAGATGCCAATCAACCTACCATGCATGTCTTTGGACCAGGGGAGGAAACCGGAGTACCCGGAGGAAACCCCCGAGGCACGGGGAGAACATGCAAACTCCACACACAAATTAATTTAATATTATTTATAATTATTATTAAAGTTTAATATTATTTAGCTTAGTGGTTAGCACTTTCGCCTCACACCTCCAGGGTTGGGGGTGCGATTCCCGCTTCCGACTTGTGTGTGTGGAGTTTGCATGTTCTCCCCGTGCCTCGGGGGTTTCCTCCGGGTACTCCGGTTTCCTCCCCTGGTCCAAAGACATGCATGGTAGGTTGATTGGCATCTCTGGGAAAATTGTCCGTAGGGTGTGAGTGCGTGAGTGAATGAGTGAGTGTGTGTGCCCTGCGATGGGTTGGCACTCCATCCAGGGTGTATCCTGCCTTGATGCCCGATGACTCCTGAGATAGGCGCAGGCTCCCCGTGACCCGAGGTAGTTCGGATAAGCGGTAGAAAATGGAATGGAATATTATTTATAATTAGTACAATTAATAAAATATTATTTTTATAAAAAAATTAACCAAAATAATATAATTTAAAATGAATATGATATTAATATAATGTTACATTTTATAAAATAAAATTAATGAATTTCCAATTTCTGTTATTTTGTAGTAAATATCATTTCACATTTTTCGAGATTTTTCTCTTATTTATTCTGTTTTTCTTGTATCTCTTCCGCCTGTACTAAAATATCCTTTCTGTAAAGCTGCTTTGCAATATTGCAAAATATATAAATATATGATAAAAGCACTATAGAAATACATTTAAAATGTAATTATAATTGAATGATGATGATGCTGTTTGATGTATAAAGACAAGAAACCTTTTTCTTCCAAACTACACAGTAAAATGATGGTAATAAACTTTTATACATTCTGTTGCACTGAATACCATCTTTATGTCTGATTATATCTTATGTACTGTATGGCCTATGTGCGTACTTTACTCTCTCTCATTTCACTTCACTTCGCAGTGAAACGGACGTCTATTTACAGGCAAATCTTGTTGCCAAAAGACATTGGAATAATAAAATAAAAATGAAAAACTTAAAATGACCTAACCACACATGAATCACTTTAACCTGTATGAAACATCATCATTCTCATCCTTCTGCTGCTGTAGTAAAAAGAGCATTCATTTGGAAAAGTATATGAGCCGCATTACTGGAAGTTTCTGATTCACTGTGGAAATCCAAATATCTCCATGATCTGTCATTCATGAAGGGGGCATAAACCCCATCATTAACAACACGGCCTCCAGTAGATAAACGCTGAAGTCTGACTCATTTTATCAACCCCCTCTGGAAAATATCAAACGGGTCTGGATGGTATCTGTCATGTGTCTGCTTCAACATTATAGATTTCATCTAAACACACAGCTGAGGAGCAACAGAAATCTTCTGGGTTTTTATCGCCATCTTCAGACATAATATGGTACTGCAGTCTCTTACTGAACACAATCTCACTTGGGACGATTTCTCGAAAAGGAGAAGAGATGCAATTTGTTTCCTTTCACTGAAAACATCAGGTTGTAAAATCCATCGGGATGAACATAAATGCAATAATTACTCCTGCGGTTTGAGATGAAATTAAGAGCAGAGTGTTTAAATCACTCCAGTGTGTTGACATGATGGAGTCTGTCCTCCGCTCCACCTCATGCATGGCTCTTTAAAGCTGTTGTTCATTTGTAGTTTAGCTGCTGGTAGCGTCTCGTGAGTCACACAATGCTGTTAGTTCCTCTAGTTTGGAGAAATCACATGATCAACCACACAACCTCACACACACACACACACAATTGCACCTGAGAGAGAACTGTACCATACGGAATTTTTCAGAAAACCACAGTAAAGTTTTGTCACACCTATTGAGATTCCATGGAGGGGAAATGGAGACTTTTCTCTGGTCTTCAGCTTCTCAGATTCTGCTGATAGATTGCAGAATCTAGATTTAAAGTGAGCTCAGAGTTGCCAAATCATCAGAGAGACAAATAAATATCCAGAGTTAAAGAGACAGAAGGACAGAGACTAGAAGAAAACTAGAGAAAAGACAGAAGACCAGCAGAGGGAAAGAGACAGAAAGACATACCAGCAAAGACAGATGGGTTAACAAGCAGAGAGACATACAAGCAATGAAAGACAGATCAGCAGAGAGAGAGATAGAGAGACAGACACAACAAGAATAAGAAAGAAAGAAAGAAAGAAAGGTTGAGAGGTTGATTTGGCTCAGTTTAGTGTTTCTCATTAATGACTCTCTTGGCATTCGATCGTCTCTTTGTTTATTACTCACCATTTACCGTTACCATTAAACAACAGGAAGTGTGTGTGTATTCCTGTGTGTGTGTGTGTGTGTGTATGTGTGTGTGTAGAGGAATGGCTTTTTGTCTAATTGCTCTGGGAATTTTCAGCACAAAGCTCAGCGATGGTTCTAACCATTCGGCTTTTGTTAAACACACATAAACAATAAAGAGACCCAACCTTTACCACAGATACAGGCTTCTTCTGTCTTTACATGTGTAATGAGAGATTCGTTTGAGAAGATGTATCTAAGAAGCATGGGGCTAACACTAAAGTCTTGATGAGTCTCATTTAATCTCACGGCTTTTAATAAGAAACAACTACAGAGACTTTACAGAGCTTCAATGGAGCAAAACTTGACCCTCTCACCGCCGTTCAGACAGAGAAGACCTGTGGTGGTCAGCCGAAGAGATTGAAGCTGTGCTTTAAGTCAGACGCACTGGCTTGGTGTCAAACTAAAGGAAAAAAAACTGAATTGTTCTAACCTCAAACGGATTCATACTTCCCATTTCACTTCATCATTTCAAAACGTTTGATAAAGACTGACACACACTGACCAAACCACGCCGTTGGCCAAGAGCTATTGTTCATCCTTTCTGCTTCTGTCAAACATAAAGGTCATTAAAGAGGAACTATGACATCAAAGATGTTATGCAAATGATAGTTATCACAGACGCAAGAAACATTAATGAAGCACAGTTTCACAGAGCAACACACATGAATGTCTGAATGTGTTTGCATTACATAACTAATCCAGTGCTAAACAAGTTTACAATCACAACTGGCACATTGGTTGTACAAGTCATATCATTTCAACTTTAAAATTTCAACTTAAAAATTATATTTGTTAACATTATTGAAAGTCTTTGCCAGTGAAAAAGTAAAAAAAACGATTGTGAGATTACTTCCTGTCATTTTAAGGCCTGATTCACATTTCGCATCTAAAACCCTGTTGAAAACGCGAGCTACACTGCGATCTTTTTTTTTCCAAAACGCCTGACGTCGGTTAGCAACCATGGGCCACGATAGCCGTTGAGACGTGGAGGAAAAAACAAAGGATATATGGATTATATTCGCTGAAAAAAACCTTGCTATAACTCTCCAATTAGATTTATTTATGCTGGGATCATCTTTGTCTCCATTTTCATTGAGCTTGTCAATATTGGCAAGTCGGTTCCTGTCATGACCTTTCTGAAAAGTTGAGATTTTTTCATCTCGATGCGACGCCGACGCTCATGGATTTCTCATCTACTTTTAAAATAACGAATATATGTGCGGAAATAAACGTGAAATGTGAATCGGCCCTAACACTATCTAAATATTTTCAAACACCATTAACCTTACGAACCTAAAACATTCTGTTTTACACTTACTCTACTTTAAAAATGTAAAGTAAAATAACAATAGTTGTAGTAAAACCACAAATGTACTTTGGTATAACCACGATAACCATATTTGTAGTAAGTTATATAAATGTTTATCAATCTGCGAAACTACATTTCTCCTATAACACAACGGTCCATTGTGCTTTTGGATATTTTGTCATCAAATGACATTTTCATTTATGCATTTGGCAGACGTTTTTATCCAAAGCGACTTACATTGCATTATCCTATATATTTGTTTTTTAACTATGTGCAATCCCCTGGGATCAAACTGGTTAGTTAACACCATGCTCTTACCACTGAGCTACAGGAAAGAAATAATTTAGAAATTATGACTGTGACTTCAAGGGATAGTTCACTCAAAAATGAAAATGTTGTCATCATTTACTCGCCCTAAAAAATCTGAATGACTATCTTTCTAAACTTTAAAACCATAGAGACATTTCTCAAAATAGCTCCTTTTGTCTTCCACAGATGAAAGAGACACATACAGGTTTAGACACGAGGGTGAATAAATATTGACAGAAACAATGTAGTCTGCATGGCCTTAACGAAGAAATTCAAATATGAAAATGTTAAATAGCACAATTGCATTTTCATCAGAGGGAAAAAGATGGAATGATTCCGATGACTTGAGATGAAAGAGCGATGATGCTTCCATTCTGTTCTATGGAAAAAGGATTTGTGTTCCTTGAAATGAGCGTCAGTTAAAAAAATTGGATCAGTAATGACAACATGTTGAGTTTTGGGTGAAATTATGCTTTTAGAGCTCAGGGCTTTTATTTGTAAATGTTGGAGCGAACATGAGCAGAGGTGTAGTCCAGCACTAGAGATGAGAGTGTTAGAGAGGGACACATGATACGCAGAAGAGATGCTGAGCTGTGTTTCTACTCTCAGCAGATGCCTGCCGGGGTGAAGCAGCTCAAATGAAAAGCATGTGTTACTCCTTCTCTTCTGAGAGCTTCTGGGAAACAGCAGGAGTGAAGATAATATTTGCTTGCCTTCTGCACATCAGTGGTTTGCAGGCGTAACATCTCATCCGACCCCCGAGTCCCAACGTTCTATCGTATCTGGAGTCTTTCTTGCACTTCAAATCAGTTACCTTTCAAAAATTACACATGTATTGGAAATGATTCCAAATGTAAACACAACGTCTGCTCATGATTTGTCAATCTTGGCAGCTCTTTGTCAATGCTCGGCTGCAAGAAAGGAACTTTTTTTACTTTCTGAGGGACAAATATTTGTCACATTATTGCATTATTTACACATTATGTAACGTTCCTAATACAGAGTTCAATGTATTGCTTTAATACTTACAAACTGCTGTCAAGTATATTTCATAGAGGAGTAACGATATATCATAGAGCAGTGTTTGACAATACAAAATATGGTTTGCTTGCGATATTTTACTATATAACATCTGTTTAACCCTATTGGTCAAAAGTCAAACATCCTCTTGCCACAGGCATCGTTTAATTCAACACATAACATTTAGTCTGTATGAAAAACAAGGTTCAAGTCTACAGTACATTCTATACATGCTATTTACCTCAATAAGCAGTTTCACCAACTCCACAGTCTGAAACGTTCTGCAAAGAAAAAAATCACAAAACTGAATTGTAATACATTACAATGTCATCCAGCATAGACTAAATTATGACAGATGTCAATAAAATATGATTTGTACACATGTATAAATAAAACATGCTGTATCTGAGCAGATGTTTTGGGAATACAGAAAAAAACAGTTTACAAATGATTCACGAGACCTTCAAGCATCAAGAAGAACATTGCACAAAAGTTACAGAAAAATCCTTAAATTGCAAATTTTATTATCCTATAACAGCTCATTCTTTCAAGCACCGGTCTAACTGTTTATTCACACTGATTTTGTTGCAGCATTGAGAGATGAGGATGGAGAAATATCTACACTGATAACAGAGGACGTGTGTGCTTTGATAATGAGGAGTGGTTTGAGGAACTGCAGGGACCGTCTTCCTCATTTGCAGAAAAGATTACAAAACACAACAAATACGTCAACAACATAGCAAACGTGTTATTAGCAAATAGATATAAATACAAACAAATATTGGAACAAGAATCTACAAATCTACAAAATTTAAGAGTCAATTTAAAGGCAAGAACTAAAGCACAAATGTAGTCGATTAAAACAAATTACTCACACTCAAAAAAATGTGTTTTTAGATTAATTTTATTTTATTATGACACATTTTTCCACACAATTGAATTCGAATTTAAGATTTACTTGTCTGCACAATTCACCCAGTTTAAGTTCATCAACTTATTTCATTTAATGTTATTCATTTGTGTTGAGCCAATTCAATTTGAATGCTTCAGTGATGTAAGCAAGATGTAATATAAGGTGCTAGCAGAAAGCACCAGATAGTTTACCTCATGACCACTTGCAGAGTATTTACTCACTGAGTTAGACTGCATACATGCAAAAGTGCTCGTCCCCAACCTCAGTTAAACCGTTACTCTTCACCACTATAACCCCTCAAAAACAGAAAATCTTCTCAATTTTAACATTATAGAACAGTAAACACTATCAAGTCTCCTTATCTTTTATCCCGGACAAAAACACACAAATAATATTTAATTTTAAAATGTACTATCTAAATCCAGTCATAAGGCCAATGCATGCTGGGAACTCAGTCCACTGTGTTGTTTCAGTTAGTCAATGAAAATGATTCATGTTGTCCCAACACAAACGGAATAAGTTATGTCAAAGAGTCGCCTATTTATGTCAACTATATTGATTAAGTTAAACAAACAACCTCCAACAATCTTTTTTTTGAGTACATAAAATGGAGGATGCCAAATAAAAAAAAAGCTTTTCAAAACAACTACACTATATAAAAACAGTATATTCTATACAAAAATGTACATATATATGTTAATTATAATAAATGAATTAATAGTGAATAAATTATTTATAATAAAAAACATTATTAATTTATTATTAAATTCTAATTTGATATTTTATGGTTAACATGGATAGTAAAAATCAATACATTTTTCAAGATGCCACATCATTGGTTGTAACAACATATGGTTATTCATTACAGATACACTGAAAAAAGAATATGGGCCTGTTTTTAACCCCCCCAAAAAGATAATAGAAAAATAATGTCAAAATATTGTAAATAAAATCTACAAATTTTTGTTGTTAAGATTTAATTATTGTCATGTTTATTTTTGGTTCTTGCGGCGGAGTCATGGCATAGCCTTGGGTTTTGTGTGGAGGGAGAGCTGGTGAACCTATCGGCTTTCCCTACTCTCCACGTCTTTGTTCCCGCCATCTCGTTTCCTCGTTACCTTCCAATCAATGTTTTATCCACTACCATGTTCCCTTGTTAATTATCCTGTGTTTGTTTCCCCTATATATTGCCTTCTCGTCTCTGGTCCTGTGCTCATTTGTTTTGTATTTTCCTCTCGTCGTGGTCTGTCCCCAGTAAGTCTGGGCTTGTCAAGATCCCTGTTCGTCTAGTTATTTGTTCTATATGTTCTCTCTGGTTTTTCCCCCACGTGGGAAGTCTTTTGTTTTTTGTATATATATATTCTTAGTTTAGTTTTCCCTCATCGTGTGTTTTCTTTTGTTCTTGTCACTGCCACCTGCTGTCTGCACCTGGGTCCTCATTTGAAGTTCTTGACAATTATTTAGTTTGAGTTGTTTTAATTTAACCAATTATGTAGAAAATCCCACACAATTTATTATGTTAAAAAAAATCGAATTTAGTTTGTGTTTTGACTACATAATAAATTATTGTAGATATAACTTCATTTGGCACTTGATCTGTATTTCCCAGACTGTTTTGTATCTGACTGCATTAGGAGATTAATTTTCCAGATTATCTGTCATTTGAAGTGTTTTTCAGTAAAAGGAAAGACTTTTTTGTGTTTACTTTGAGATTGAGGAGAGTGTTGGTATTATTTTTAAGTTTGGGTTTTCAAGTTGTTAGAGTTGTTCATAAGAGATTGTGCCTAGGCTGAAGGAAGCTCGATGCGACTCATGAAGTGCGTTATTTCACCTATTGAGCAGTAACTGTGCTCACGCTGGAACAGAACATATATAAAAAATATATATTGTATAAAAATAGTATATTTTAATATATAAGTATGTGATCAGTGACGTTTGAGGAGGACACACGATTTTGATCAGAATATTTTTTTTGGGTTTACTTAAAGTAACGTTTACTTGATATTTTAACAAAAACTAAATGCATTTACTAAGTAGAATTTACTTTATTCTGGTTAGTAAGTTTTACTTCAATTATAGCCACAAATTTGACTAAAAAAATGTAATTGTTCATGCAAATTTTTATTTTTTCAGTGTACATAAATACAATTTATTCTATAAATAGCTTAATATAGAATATATTTTTAAAAAAATAATAAAAGAAAATGTAAAACTCTTAAAACATTTTCATTTATTGTAAAAATATTAAATTTGATATTTAACGGTTGACCACATAGATAGTAAAAATCCATACATTTTTTCAAGATGCCACAACATTGGTTGTAGCAACATAAAGTTATAAAGATGTCAATTACTGAAGAAATAATTAAAAACAATTTACTTGGTTTGTGATTTTAAATGTACTAACTCAATATTACAGTTTGTTCAACTATATGGCATCTCTTTATGTTGCATTAACGCCTTCTTCTTCTTAAACTGTGTAAGTTTGGCTCTTATGTTTGAGTTACTGTATGTGATATTTGATACACACATTAGATGTGTTTAACTATATTTACAGATACGCAGGCAACTGGCTATCAAGTTGTCAAACGCAGGATTTGACCGTTCAAATATGACGGACTGCTTATGTAGTGTATGATTGACCATCATAGCCTTTCAGGGGAAGCAAAAAGATCTTTCAGGTTAAACTAGTTAAAGCATCAACTGGTGACTTCACATCTCAAAACCGATTTTCCAAAATAAAAACAAAAACCACTTCAGGTATAATATTTCCAAAGACTCCAAACAAGAGGACAGTTTGACAGTGAGCCAATTCTGAGGCATCCCTTTACACCAAATCGCCCTCATTCCCTCTTAACGTCTATGTCACAGGAGATGAGCGTTCTTCACGCACACACTTGAGCGAGACGCCCGTGCCAGAGATCCTAATTAAAACCAAACTCCTCACCGACATCTGACTGGTTACCCAAAGCTGAAATATGTATCCGAAGCATATTTAATAAATTATGCATCCCTTATTTACTAATGGGCTATCGACTGGTGAGCTGTGGCCCTGATAGGATGTCAGCGAGCCGAGAGAAGGATGAAGAGCTGGAAGACAAGAGGAGAGAGACGGCACTTAAAAGGGTTTCACTTCTCCCCAGGGACCAGTGAAGAGAGACATTGTTACACACACTCATTCTCTCTCTCTCTCTCTCTCAGTCAAGTGTGGGTTTTTGGGGGTTTTCACGTTGTTTGGAATGAAAATTTTGATTTTGTTTAATATCAGATCATTTTCGGTTGTAAATGTGACAGAATGAATCTTTTAATGGAAACATCAGGTGTTCTTCATAAGTATTAACTTAACCTTAGATATTTTCTTGACATTCTTTTGGGGAAGAAACAAAAGTAGATGTCAAGACGACACTTTTTAGCATACAGAAATATAAATGTAAGGGTTCAAACCATTTAGTCCTGCAAGCAATTGATAAGTAAGGATCTCTGACTATTGGAAATTATAATTTTTGTAGTCTTTGTCTGAGAGACTGGGAAAATCTGGGAATCAAAAGTCTTCACGTCTATATTCACTTTTGCTGATGATTAGGGGTCGTGTCATACGTTAAAGAGACTCCAGTTACAGCTGATCCCGGAACAGTGGATAATAAGAAACCGATGCCGGGATGATAGCAAGTATCATGTGACACTACACCCTCTGCAGGTGCTTATGGGTAACATCATGAGTCTTAAAATATACCGACAGATAAAACTGCCAAAAATTTCCGAAAAATATCATTTTATATCATGCTATCGATGATGACAGTATGCAGACTAAAATTACCTCAATGCCCAAACTTTAAAATGGAGATTTAATTTCGAAGCAGCACGATTTGTAATTCAGAGCCATCTGTGCAGACAAGAGGGCGACATGCACGGACTGTCTCCATCCTCTTGGCTTCTTATCTGGGACAGTCCAGTGGGGAAATCAATGGTTCCTTAAGCTGGAGTTTGGACCGGATCGGCACCAGGAGCCTGAAGGATTGAGGTCCCGTTACATCCATGGATCCTCGATATGAACTCCGTAAGACCCTTCATTTGAGAGAGAGAGTTAAACTAGATGCCAGTAAATCAAGAAAATTACATGATAACAATGAAAAATCACAGATGAGATCTCTTTAATATTAATTGTTAGGGTAAGAGTTAGTATCGATGTGTCTGTAATGAGAGTTTGAGAAGAGATGTCAACATTGTGTCAAACTGATCGCACATTTGTCAAAAGTCTATATTAGTGAAGATCTCAATATCAACTCAAACATTTCTCAACACATTTACTCAAATCAAGTTTTATGAAATGTGGGTTTAAAATTAAACAATTTTAGACTAAGTAGACTTAAAATGAATCAAAACTGAGAACTCCATCATTTAGAGCTTCTATCCAAAGCGACGTACATTACATGACATGTGTTTCTGAGTGTTTGCAATCGCTGGGATGGAACCCTTGACCTTTGCATGCTTACGCCAGGCACTAACTACTAAGCCATCAAATCCCCTGAGATACCAATAAGAGCAATGACATTTTGCTTCAGGTGAGCACATATAAAAACATCAACATTTGACCACGAACATTACAATAAATGATCAATCTTTTGAGTAACTAATTTGAATATATAAGCCATAGCTAAAGCGATGATACAGTTTATAGCATAACAGCACTGCTAAAACCGAATACATAAAAAATGAATTCTAATAATAAATCATCAGGTTAATTCTTCTTTAGAAATATCTTTTATCAGTACTGGATCTGAGGAAGTGGTGAAAAAGTTTTGGTGATCTGTTGATAGCTCTGCTCAAGACTAAACGGAACATCTGACTGGCTGGAGGCGGCTTGTCTGTGAGATGCAGCAATCGAGTGTCGTCCACGATGTTCTTCTCGCTCGCCGCGCTAGATTTTATTAATATGTAATGACACCCGAGAAAAAAATCAATCCGCAATCTGCCATTGGAGCCGAGCTCTGCGGGAACGCTTGCATATTCACTTTAGCTGACATCATTAAAAAGCCATCTATACGAATCAGATGCGCAGACTTTGTTTAATTAGTTTCCACAAAGATATCGAGCAAACCTCTGAGCGGAATAATGCTGATTCTGTGCGATTATCCTTAAAAAACACCCAAAGTGTGTCGAAAACTTTTTTTCAGGAGAAGTGTCTCCTGGGATGGAGGTTACCAAGACCTTTAAAAACACTCCGAGCGGCTATAATGGTTCTTTTGGAAAACCGGCCCAAAACAGTTACGCTAATGGACCGATGAGTCCGTGGCCTGCTGTTGTATCTGTCTCTCACTTCCTAACGTTGTTAGCGGCTAATGTAGGAATGAGAAAAGTGTTTACTGATGTGTACATTCTCTGCAGCAGCTCAGGATATGAATTGTGGAAGATTTCAATGATGGTTGTATCCTTCCCTGCCTGCATCTCGTGTGACATTCACCCCCCTCCCTCCACAGCCACAATGCATCCTGGGAACCATTAAGGAAACCGGAGAACACCGCAAGAGCAGAGAAACACACAAACACAATCAAGAGAAGAGGACGGCTGACCCACACCCACGAGCGGCGCGATAGAGGCCAGGAGACGGTGCTCGGGTATCGATCGCTTGAAACTCACACAAAAAGCATCAAGTTTGGATTGTGGAGCTCGACCTGTCCTGATCTCTTCAGATGTGATCAGGAAGCTTAAAGGAACAGTTCACTAAAGAACGTTTCAGTTTAATGTTGCTTCAAAACAAAAGATGTATCCGAAAGAATGTCAAGCTACAAAAACATCTTAAAAGCATTAGTGAGTTAGCCATATCATTTATTCAATATCTTCTAGAGTCAAAGCCTTGATTGGCGTGTCTCATTGCTTTACTAAAATACTACAAAAACATCGGTAACACCAACCTGATCTCACAAGAATTTGTCTAGTGTATGAGTTAGAATAATGTGAAACAGACATTTACGGATATTTGAAAGAGCAATAATGAAGCCCATCACCTAAACTGAACCGACAATGACAAGAAAGCAAAACGCACTAAAACGTACAAATGAAATTGCACAAATTCATAAGAATTTAGATTCTGTCAGTAACCCTTTACGGAAAAGTATCAGTCGTTAAGACGAGTTAACAATGACAAGAAACATTTGAGTCTTTAAAAAGCCAACGAGTCGTCCATTGTCGTAATTTCAGTTCCGGGTCAGATTTGCGTCACTCAGTCTAATGCCCGACACTGCATGCAGTAGACCAATCACAGCAGACTAGACCATCTGACCAATCAGATCAGAGTGGGCTGACAGAAAGGAGCAGATGAGACGAATCGCCTAAACAATGATTTAAGAGCCAGTCAGGAAATGAGCTAATGATAATAACGGCCTATTATTAAAAGAGGAAAGTGTTTTTACGTCGTGTTTTTCAATAAACTTGTTGTTGGACACTCCACGAACCACAGTAGGACCTTAAAAATCACCAATGATTTATTCTTCAACAAACGAAACCTAAAGTGTGAAGAACACAAATGTTTATTAAAATGGGTTGCTTTATAAATCAACAGATGCTTTCCTTGAAGTAGAAGTTGTGCTCCCTGACATGTGAATAGTAGCAGAACAGTCAGGGCGTGTTGTTGTTGTGACAATCATTACAGAACTGAGTATGAACCGAAGTTTGAGATTGTATGAAGGGGAGACTATATACTGTTCCTGTAAGTCGTATGCTGAAGTTGCAATAGCACGCAATACTTTTAATTTATTCATAATTGCAGTATGTATTAGTGTAATACACTCCCAGATGGGTTTTACTTGCCCACCTCGGCGAGGGCGGCTTGGCACAGCGGACCAAATTAGTGGTCAGGCCATGGCGGCGAGGTGGTCAGCGGTTTGGGGCTCATGTGGTCAGTGTGGAACGAGAGCCGGAGCACTCGACGCAGAGCGACTACAGATCGCTGACCACAGCGTGTCATTGATCCCACACTCAATCGGATTATTGCAAGGCCGAAACAGCCTCGCCTGCAGAATCTGCCGGGCCTGCCAGATGAAGGCGGGGCCGTGTCAGTCACCGGCCGACGGCGGGATGGGGCGAGATGGATGTGAAAACGAGCGAGGGGAGTGACAGCTCAGGGACCCATTGATCTTCTCATCATTTCCCATTCCTCTCTCCACCCCCACCCTCGGCCGGGGACCGGCGCAACGTGAATTCTGTCGAGCTCCACTGTATTGGATTTATGAGTTAATGGAGATGTCAGGAGATAACAGATTGCCAAATGAGGGAGAGGACAGGAGGTGTCGGGACTTCTGTTTTCCCTCCTCTCTCTTTCATCTGATTGAAGTGACGTGTGTTCCGGAGGAGTTTGTAGCCTTGAGGTAATTCAGTTATACAGAGTTCATGCCGAGAGAAAATGCAAAGAATTCTGGGTTATTTCTGATCAGCTCAGATGGTTGAGCATCGCTTTAGCAGTGCAAAGGTCATGGAAGCCATCCTCACACATACTGAACTGATGGAAATGGTCAGCTTAAATGCACTTCGAACAAAACCATCTGCCAAATGCATAGATGTTAATGAACTTAAAGATGTGTCAAAGGTCAAATGTCGTTTCAGTCAACAATTTAGTAGCTTTGTTTACCAGTGAAGGCTAACCAATATATTCAAAACTGAAATCTCAATGTTTTAAATAGAAATGCACTGACGGGCGATAATCAGTAGCAGCCGATAGCTGAGAGTGTGAAAAATTGCTTTTTTGATTGATTATTGGCCGATATATCGGTGCATCTCTAATAAAAACCTTTAAAGTATTGAGATTTCAATAATAGTCAATAGTTTAAAGACTGATGATGATGATGATCAGAGCCGATAAATCCACTAGTTTGATGTTCAATGTCGACTATCGGTATCTGTGGAGAACTTTAGTAACGGTCCATCTCTAGTTTTAATATGTTTCCTTTTGTTCCCGAATCATTTACAAAAGGATTTTCTTTTCTTGCTCATTTTTCAAAAAGCATAATTTGAGAAGAACAGTTTGGTACAAAAACAATGCATAAAAATTAAGGGCTGAAAGTACTATTGGTGCTGTTTTTGTCACATTCATCCTAATGCTCAACTGTATTTGACCTTCACTATATTCAATCATTTAGATCTTCACCACAATAATCTTTATAATGTCTTTTATAGTGACTTTTTGGCCTGTGAATGAAAGACTTCTGAACACTTAGCAATCTCCAATACAATAGACGAATGAATATCTGTATCTGATCGTGTCTGCTGTATTGACTCTCATATGGTTGATTTTGCTCCTGTATGTCAGAGCCATGGCACAGCGGTGTGTTCGAATCTAGACGGTCACATCTTCAACCTATTTCCTTGTAAAATAAAAGACAAAAAGGCCATCAGTATCATCTTTATTTTATTTATACCTATAGATCTTATTCTCTGTAATTTGACTGTTGTCAGATTCCAAAAGTGTACCTCAAGATAAGTCAAACAAACACTAAAATGTTCTGCCCGTCCATGAGATGAGCCCCTCGGACTGTAGATGTTAGATGAATGTGATTTATTGACACTCATGATGGGATTGAAAGGTCATGGCATGAGGTTTTTCTCAGTCACCAACAGATCCCCCGCCTAGCCATCTGTGTGGATGTGAACCAGTTCAGTCCTTCACACAGACCGAGAACCATTGACTTTAGATCTGACAAATCTGAGACATTGTTCTGAAACTTATGTCTAAAAGAAATGGAGATATTAAAGAGATATGTGGGTTATTCTTATTGTGAGCGTTCAAAATGCTGAACGCAATTCCATTTAAACCACAAGCAAAACTCATGAGGGGTGATTCAAGATAAAGAAGGTTTTAGGATGGTGTAAACATGAACCTTCATCAGCAGTCACACTGTGATTCTGTGCTGGAGTTTTACATCTTACATGTCACTTAAATCTGCCATTGACCTCTATGGCCTCTGTCCAATACTTCTACATCTCAAACATTCCTCTCATATCATCTCACGGTCAATGTCGTTTTTTGGGGAGGGAAATTAAAAATGCAAATCTAATCCGGTGGGGTTGTAATGTGATCACTATGACGGCCAATCAATGTGAAGCAGCATGCAAACGGGAGGCAGTGATGTATGTCATAGAGGGGGGAGAGAGGGGGCTGACCGCTCTCGCTTTATCACTACACTGTGTGTGTGTGTCACTCCACCAGAGATAATATCCTCCACGCATTCTTATCTACCGCACTAAAACATATTTCTCACCTTGAGGAGTGATCTCTGATCGCTGACGTGTCAAACCTGCACAGGCTGAAGGGTTTTTTATGTCTTGGTTAAGTTAGGGTCACAATAATGTGATTCGAGGATGGACTTCAAATAAGTCAACGAGAATTAGTTGGTAAAATGTTTTTAAATGATAAGAATTACTTGTAGTAATAAACAAAATGTGACATGAAATGCATGTCATAAAACCAGTAAATAATCCAATCGAGAATAAAAAAGACTGTCTTTACATAATGTATGTCTGTGAACTGTGCATGTTCATATTTGTATTTATAAATACATGCATATAAAAAACATGAAAATGAATAAACGTTTATATATAATTAAAAAAAATAGTGTATACATGCAACATTTCACAAATCTGTAGTAAATAGTTTCTATAAATAAAAAATAAAGAAGCACAGTGCACAGACATGTATTATACAAACACAAAAATTTATTCTGGATGTGATTCATCACAATTAATTGTTGAACACTTCTACTTACTGTTTATACAAACAAAACTATTTGGCCTACGATGGCAAATGTTTCAGGGAATATGGGTTTTATCGTAATTTAAAAACACATTGTAATATGATTCTCCATAAAAGGGAAGGAAAGCGTCGGGAACCGGAAGACATTTTAAACATTTAATAAAGTAATATAACAGCCGGCGGCCCCAAACGGACTACCGCCGGCGAACAAAACATAAACACAAATACAAATACAACCATAACACAAGATCGGGCCCGGTCCTCTCTCCTCGACGGTCCGGTCCCTCGTTCCATTTATATGCTCCCAATCTCCTACGTGATTCGAGCCTGGTGTGCGCACAGCGGGCGCTCATTCACAATTACTCACCGGACTCGAACCACGGTCTCGTCCCGCCTACTCTACTACACACATATATAACAAAAAGCGGACAGTACATAAAGCTACGATTTAACACTCCAACCACAACTATGCAACATGCAGACAGAAACACACTTGAAAAAAATCTTTAATATTATTTAAATGAGAAGAGAAGGAGATGGAGAGTAGAGATGTCAATTTTCCTACGCTGGACATCACTTTTGTTCACTGTGTAAAAAATTCAAAATCAGACTTTTGAAAAAATCAAAATGTTACTTTTGTTTTTTTTATTATTATATATTTTGATATATACTGAAATATTTTTACTAGAGTCAGCACCAACTTAAGATCATCGATGTGCTAGAGTAGAATAGTAACGGCCATGTTTTGTATTTACAAACACGCATGTACACACAACCCATGACCCACACGACTGGGGAGGGGCGAGAGAGGGTCCGTGTGTTGACCGCCAGGCTGACCGCAGTGGTGTCTGGGAGATTTATTTAAAAACAAACAGGGAGCTCTGAAAGCCACACGGGCCACAAGAACGGCAGGCCGGTACATCTTCATTAACAAGAAACATTTCTATTGATTTCATTTTTCCAGCGTTTCAAGTTACACATAAGAAATATGTATGGTGGCTTTAAATGAGTTACTCTGAGCGGATTTGTATCGAGCAAGCCCTTTATGATATTATCTATGGGATCGGTTAGTCAGTGGGTGTCAAAACTATTTGGCTGTAATGGGATAATGCACAGCTGCAGTTGATGGGCAGCGGTGGAGGACGAGACGCCAATTCAATTGTGTCCTGAGAGACGATGGGTAACTAAAACAAGGAAGAACAGCCGAGCGTGCAATCAAATATTCAGTGGAAAAATGCCTGTAAACCATAAAGGGAGAGGAAAAACTTGTATTTTGTTTGCATGGTTTTTATTTTTGAAAGAAAGTATTTGCCTGCACATAATTTCATTAAGATGGATGCGGGTTTGTTGGCTTCTGTTGACATTTGTTGGAAAAAACAGCAGAATACATTTGATCATATAATATTATAAAACAATCACAAACAATCTCAGTTCTTCACTGTGTGGATGTCTGTCCAAGAAACATCTCACGTCATTTATTTCTCCTGCACACATAAGTGCGTGCGACGTTAGCTGTAACGTTTCTTCACGAACAAAACCTCCGACCCACGGTGCGCTGGTTACAGCATCAACTCACAAGGATACAGGTTCAAGTCTGATCTCATTTGGTTCCTTGTGTCCTTCATTTTGTTGAGGTTTCCTTTATTTTAAAGTCAATAAACAAAATCGAATTAGACAGCAATCAATCAAGTTTTCTATAGCTTGTTTGTTATTATCAGACGTAAGGTGTGTATATGTTAACAATGTTCAGTGAAATTCTACAAGTGGAAGATGTTATCTAGGAGGAAAACATGTTCCATCAAATAAAGGTCACGGAGGTGTCAACATTGCAACCACATCGAGACCAGCAAGAGTATTACGGCCAATTCTTACTTCATCAAACAATCTAGATCAACCCAAGCAGTCTCAATCCTCCCCTCAATGGATTGCTGGCTTTCGATTCCACAAAGACTTTCTTGGTCACCCAGCGTCATCATCTAGACTTCACCATCGCTCAACCAGTTGGGACCATGCTGGCGTTCTTATAAAGTCACTGTGTTCTCCAATAATCTGCTGTTCTCGTATCAAGAAGACCACCCCAAACCCTGTCAGTTTCCGCTGACCGTCTTTCCTCGCTCGTCCTTCAGCAGGCATTCAGATGGTGCATTGATCAGTATTTATGTGCAAAAGCTACTCTTAGATAGCCACAGCATTACGCTGTGAAATTTCGGTCATCGCTTCGAGAGCGCCACTGCTTTACATTTATCAGCGGACCATTTGTGGGAAGATTTTGTCATCCTTCAAAGGCTTGGAAAGAAGAAATTCATCTCTGACTTATAATTTAAGTGAGGAGGACAGACGCCGAAGTCTCCTTGCATGGACCATAAATCTCTCTTCTCTCTCTCCTTCTCTGCAGCTTCTACATCACGTGAAACATAACAACACATGCATTTCTTAAAAGAGTCGCCTGACATCACAATCATTTATACAAGTTTAGGATTCATGTACTCTAAAACCTCAATAAAATCTTTGTGACTTGGCTTCGATGTAGAAATATATACAATGTAATATACAGAAGAATCAGGAACTTTCTTTGGTTGCTAGCTGAGAGTAGGAGCACGACACGCAACAAAGGATGATGATCTACGGCACTCCTGTGAAAGATGAGATGACGGATTCTAACTCTGACGGATGGATACAGCAGTCACCGTACGCATCCATCTCTTTTGGCAGCGTGTCAAACCCCACACAGCTCTCTCTGTCCGTCCGAAACAATAAACCTTCACATCCAGCTTCATTGGGCCCGAGCTAAAATCAAAGCAGCCCTGACATGTCTTCTAAATCCAATCATAGGTCAATAGCTGGGATGATTGATTGGCTTCAAATCCAATTGCATTTCCCCAGGACTGTGCTCAGGGCCCTATTAGAGATTGGCATTGGCAGGGCTTGTCTCGGGAGTCTCGGCATTGTGGGAAGTGTCAGACTGCCAGCTCGCTTTAATTGCCTTATTATAGCAGGCCAGAGTTCTGGATTGGCCGGCGCTTATTAGCTTGATCCAGGACGGTTTCAGAGCGAGATCCAGCTACATAAAGCTATTACCACATTTCTGGTCATTGAAATCAAATCAAATACTGGCCAAAATATAACAGTACATGATTCAAGTAAAATAAACAAAAATGACAAACGTTGCCTCAGTAATATGCTTCAAAGTTAAAGGAATAGTTCACGCAAAAATGAAAAATCTTCATTCAAACACCCCCAAGTTGTTCTAAATCTGTATAAATGTGTTGTTCTGCTGGACAGAATACAGATATGATGATACAGAATGGAGAACTTTTAAAAATGTCCTGGAACTGTCTGATTCAGAAAATATTTTCTTTTGTGTTTAACAGGACAAATAAATGAATACAGATTTGGAACAACTTGAAGGGAAGTTAATGTTAGAATTTTCATTTTGGATGAACTGTCCCATTAAGGCACTAAAATGGAAAAATAAAGTCAACTTTAATTTAAATAAACTAAGTTAATTGAAAAAGAAAATTAATAACAAAATGTCAAAAGCACATAAAAAGCCAACCACTACAGAAATAAGAACGCAACAACTACAAATTAAAACAAAAGGTAATTGCAAAGAAAATGTATTCAAAGTCCTTGAATAAACAAAAATCTAGACAATGTCTCATTGTCCTACTGCGACAGAGCCATCTTTTATCTTTAAGATTACCAATCTGACTTTTGAGCTTTCTTGCAGGTAGATTAGGGAGAGAATCAAGGCAGAGGTCACGGGCGATGATAGGCCGTTTGATATGTCCATGAGTGGTAACATTTGTCTGATGACATCACGCTATTTACCACTAGAACACGCATGCTAATAATGCTTCTTAGATGTTGATAAGAAGCCAATTGATAAGAGCAGCAGATGAAACGATACAGAACAGCAGATTGACTGAGGTTGAGAAAGACAGGTGGAACCAGAGAGAATCGTGCATCAGAAGTTTACCAGGGTGAAACAGGGTAGAAATGGGGTGTTAATGGTTAACAAGGGCTGGTCTCATCTGTGGGTTCTTTGGCCAGAATGAGCCGTTGTAAAGATAAGAAGTGATCAGAGTTTGGAGTCCAGAGGTTGTGGATTAGTTGAAGACTTTAGGATTAAGCTGAAGGTGCTCAGTTAGTCGAGATGGAGCCGAGCTCACGGCAGGAGCAGAAGAAATGAATATCACTGTCTGCAGTCTGAAGGTAAGAAGTTATCATTAGTGACACTTGAGTGAAGAATCTTCATTAAAAACACATGATCAGCCAATGCAAATGTAAATAAGAAATGATCACATTTTGCAATTGCAAATGCTAACTTGTCTGTGTTGCTGATGAATCACTGTTTCTTTCCTCAACTCTGACATCTCTGTGTGCTCTGCAAAACATGATCTGTTACCATCAACAACTTCACGCTTTTAGACGGCTTCTCGTCTCATCTGGGTGTCCTGGTCGAATTAGGCGTAGCAACAATTGGCCAGACAGAAGAGCGCATCACATCAGAGGAAGTGCACGACATCACATTAGCGCAGCTCTCAAAGCGTTAGACGGGCACATGAGCCAAATCCAATAGAGTCTGAGCTTCAAGCAGACGCTCTAAAAGGTTTGTAGAAGCGTTGTGAAACCAACAGATCAACAGAAGCGCTGTAATTACCCAGCAATTAAGGAGTGCGATCTGAGCAACACGATACAGACGCTCTGAGTACACAAACACAGAGAGAGCTATCAGACTAGACAAGAGCACAGGAGCGAGAGGTGTCGATGGAACGTCAGGTGAAATGAGAGAGGTTCATCACGGTTTCTCTGGATCAACGTCTTCTGTTTGTCCTGCCTGACAGACACATTTTCTAAAGTGAAAGCCAAATGATTGACATGGACATTATATTGTCATTTAGCAACAAAAAGCAGAGGTGCAGTCTCATATAGCCCAGCACAGCTAAAAAATCTACATTTACTCACCATCATGTCATGCCAAACCTGTATGGACTGAAAGACTTTCTTTCCTCTGCAGAACACAAAAGAAGATATTTTGAAGAACAACATTGAACCTCATTGACCTCCATTATAGGGACCCAAAACCACAGAGACATTTCTCAAAATATCCTCTTTTGTGTTCTCGTGAAGAAAGAGTCACATACAGATTTTAAATGACACAAGAGTGAGTAATTGAAGAAAAGGACATTACAACCCAGATAGCACAATACATAACACTATGTAATGTAGATGTCTTGCAGATGTAAATGCAGACTTCAAATAGACGTTAACCAGATGCATGTGTGCTATCAGGGAAGAGAGGAAGAAACCAAAGTAACTCCTTACGTCCTATTGTTTTCTCCGAGGTGCTACAGTATCTCTCTTAAGCGGGAGAAATCGCTCCACCGGCACATGAATAATTAATCCCACAGAGTCATTCATTATTTATGTTAATTGCTGATTTAAGTTTCCTTCACTGAACACAAACACACAAGGGATGGAGGACCAACAGGTCAAATCATCAGGAGACACGTTACTCCATCTCTTTAACCCTGCTTTGTTAGCTTCCATCGGCCATGTCACAAGGGACGGTCAGCGACCGCCGCATACCATCACGCCCGCTTTAATGAGCATTTCTTTAACAGATTGCAAATAAAAGCATTTTACAAATGAAGTGTGTATGTCTTTGTGTTGTTTTCAGATAAGAGGCTCGCGTGGCTTGAGACACTGACCTGACATCTGACCTCTTGTTCTCAGTAACAAGGATTCATCCTGTTGTGAAACACAAATCCAACAGGGAATCTCTGTTACTGGGGGTGAAGGTTCAGCAATAACATTCGTGGGGGTCAGAAGATGCCGAAGAGACCTTAAAATGAATGTAATATGCTTGAAATGTGTGCTGCAAATCACAGTTATCTTCTGTAATGTGTTAATATAAAGTACAATAAAAACACAAAATATACATTCAAAAGTTCTGGGGTACTTATTCATGTTTTAATTTATACATATTGAAATCATTTTAGAATCATTTTAAAACAAATTTCAGACGTTTAAAGGTCCAGTGAATGGAATTTAGCAGCATCTAGTGGTGAGGTTGTGAATTGCAACCAACGGCTCACTCCACCCCTCCCTCTCACTGTTGAAGCACTACGGTGGCTGACACAGGACAAAGATGTGGTCATGATTTCACTTCTTTGCTGAAGGAGATCATGTATTTATGAAACACGTTCTGAAGAGCAGTTTGTGTGTTAAGGGCTTCTGTAGAAATAACATGATGAATTCTGTGTGAGGAGACCAGTGGCGTTTGTTGAAATATGTTCTGGGTATTCTCAACTGGTTTTGATTCACAATTCAGATTTTACATGGTACGAGTTATTTCGTCAGTTTTCACTTATGGTGCATTTCAAATAACGAAATGCCAAAACCGTAAACTTGATATTTCTGTAGAGACCCAATAATATGCAAAATGATAAACATTTGTGTTTCTGTAGAGAAATACGTTTAGTAACACAAAGGTCATGGACTTGATTCCCAGGGAACACACACGCTTATGAAATGTAATGCACTGTAAATCATTCTGGACGTCAACAATATAAATGAAGGGTTAGTTAATAATGACCTTATTTATGGTGCTCAAATGACTAAACATCATAGTTTAGCCCTGCCCTGCTGAGAACCGCAGTAATAAAAACATGCAAAACCAGTCCAACGCAAATTGCTTCAACTAATGTTTGTTTCTGTTTTTTACGTCTACCTTTACAGATTACAGTATCCATTTAATCATTTTCAGGGTTTTAGAAAATACTAAAATGCCACTAGATTGTGGTTTGTGTTTCCGGATTGAAAAAAACGATAGTTTCAGTCAGTGAAAGTAGACAAAGATGAAAATATTCTGTTGACCATCATACAGCGCATTTCACTTTCCACTCCAGGTTTAAACATCCCATTTGCCTCATCCTTAGTTTCACCCCGCTAGTTACAGGACAGGAGGAAGACCGTTGTTGTTTACCCGTCACGCTCTGCCCGGTTTCCGCTCTTCAATAATTCTCCCCCGGGATCCTCCGGTTTTCTCCACGAAGCGCTCCTGAGGCAACAATCCCACTCTGTTCGGTTCTTCTCAGAGCCGCTGGGGTCTCGGGAGACCCTCAATTAACCGGCCAAACTGCCAGCACAGTGTGGAAAGTAACAAACCCACTGCAAACATTAACACTCATCTCCCCAAAGGCTCTGAATCTCGTATAAGCACCAATAGCTTGATTTGTAGTGGACTGTACATTAAAACTAGAATATTACAAAACTATTCAATACTTTGCACTTTTACATTTGTTCTCACAGAAAGACACGATAGGTAGCAGAGCAAATCACCTCAGAAATGGTCTTCAATGACACCTGCAAAGTCAAAGGATGCACGTTCATTCCCAATCTGAAATCTTCAAGCGTTGCTTTAATAATGCTCACATTATGCTAATTCAAATCAAGACAAATGATCCACTGGTCACCCCTCTAAGTGCGGCCCATTTGTCTTTTTTGAAAGAGATTGACCCCTTTACCTTCTAATAGCTTTTCTTTTTTTCTCATGGAACGGATAATATCATTGACAAACTCTGGACCTTGTTAAGAAGTCGGCACGTGAAAACAAAGATTTAAACCTGAGTTTTCCATTAATTGGTTATATATTTCAGATAACAACTGGAGATTGACATCCTGATTATGAATCGCCTCAAACCCAACTGCACTACATCATTTTTATGTTTTCCTCATAAGTAATTGAAGAAAATTAGCACCTCAAGTGAACCCAATGCATCAAGAATGGTGTTACTTTAAAAATATTTTACAATATTTTAAGCGTATAGGGATACAAACATGAATAAAAATAAAAATCAATGCTTACATCTTGGCAACACACACTATGGAGAATCAATGAATTACATTCAAATTTTTTATTCAAATAGTTTGTATTTCTTTCAGGCTTCACGTGACGTTCCTCGTCGGGTTCTAGACTGCATACTTAAGTGTATTGTTTCTACAAAATGATTCAGATTGAGCCCCTCCTGCTTCACTTCATCTCATAAATCACACTGGCGACATTGTCGTCTTTAAACAGATTTCAGAGTGCGTTCCTGTAAGAAATGAAAACATGAACTCAAAGTACACAACAGTATTACTGTAAAAGAAAATGATTGAGTTATGCACTAAAAGTTATACTTCTTTCTTTTTGATTAAAAAGCTCTTCTGAATTAGACATGAACTTAAAATTTCCAATACATCGAGTCAGTGATGAGATGGGAAAAGTTCATTTCCATTTATAACGGCGAAAGATGATTCATTGATTGAAATAATAGAATTAAGCAGATAACTGATTCGATAAACAATCAATTGCTTTGGCGTGTCACTCAAAAATTACTTCCTTCAAAGGAATTGAGCCTGTGACAAAACAATAGTCTGTATAAAAACATTTCAGCATATATCAGGACAAACATATCTGGTAGATAAGATAATATATCATCTTTGAGACATTCATCTAAGATACAATATCATTTTAATCAAGTATTTGAAGATTACCACAGATATCCTTCTCAGACATGCCGAGAGAAAAGAGGTTAAAGTAACGTGTGAATTATCTTTGGTATTTAGTAATCGGTTTTCAGCAAATAAATACTCCTTCAAATGTAACAAAGCTTGTATAGCTCACATCTAACCTTAAAGGGAAAGTTCACCCAAAAACCCATCTCTTCTGTGAATACTTGACAAACAAATGAAAAAATAAATAAAAATGAAATAAAAATAAAAAACACTTACCTTTCTCTCAACAGGTAGTGGTCTAGCTTTTGTTGAAACCAGTAACTTTGTATTGGCACCTAATGTATTATGGCTCCTGTATGAACTATCGCTTATTGCTCCTAAACTCTTTGTAAGTCGCTTTGGATAAAGCGTCTGCTAAATGTCTAAATGTAAATGTAAAATATTTTTTGGTTTATTCGCCCTCAGGTTGTTTCAAATCTTCTTTGTTCTGCTAAACACAAGGAAGATATTTTGAAGAATGTCAGTCACCATACAGATCTTATCCTGCATTGACTGCCGAAGTATTTATTTTCCCTACGAGTCGTTCGCTTCACAGGTACAACTGGTGGTCGATGGTAAAAATGAACACGCATTCACACGTTAAAAGTAATAATTTGAATAAAACCCCCACTGATTTGAACTGTGACAAAATGACTCGTCATGAAAACATAAATAAACAGGTTTATGGGAATAACACACTGAGAGAGAAGCGCACCTGTCTGATCAAATACCCCACATGAAACACCTTTCTGTCGTCATCTTACAAACTAAACAAATAGGGTTGTTTTATTTAAATAGCCCAGCACACGCATGTCAAATAAGTGCTGATCAAAGTTACATTTCACCATTTTGAGCAAACTCATTTCTCTATGAAATAGTTGCTTCCACATGTTATGCACAACCATTTCATGGATAAAACAGATTTGTGATATAATTGAAGCGATTCTACAGTCACTCACTGATTTTTTTATAACGTATCGACTGGAAAATAAACAGGATGATAAAGATTTTCTTTTCTCAGTGAAGGATTAAGAGTTAACCTAGTAAATAATGTAGGAAAGTACCTTGAAATGATTGTAATTTGTTACCATAGAAATGTCTTTATCAAACGAACCTTAACATGATACAAACCCAAAACATCACAGAATGAAACGAAACCTATACTGAAGTCTTGTGCTGTTTCCCTCTAACATGATGTCACTTCCTGTGCGATGAGATCATTCAGAGCATCACACAAGATGGATTGGGAAATACAAAACAAAGACAAAACTTAAACTAATTAGAAAACAACACAGCAAAAAACTTTGATTTATTTGAAACCTTTAAGATAGAAAAAGGGGGACATAAAAAATGTCAAGCTTTCATATACTTAATTGGGTTATTAGAAAAATGTGATTTCCATTATTAAAAAATTGTGAGTTTAATAATCATGTTTTATCTGGAATTTTCATTTGAACAAATATAAAATGATGTATACTATAAATGATGTGTATTCTAACAAAAGAGAACCAACCAAACACATGGACACATTCATTGTATAAAGCATTGTGCAGTTCAATGTTTTTAGTTTATTCCAATTATAGTCTTGAATTTTCTTCAGGGTCCAGAAATGTGAATATTTCAACATGCGGCACACGGCACACATCGGCCGTCCCTTCACCGCTGCTAAACCTCCCTCCTCATCCAGAACACAGCCATCAAGATCGGTCTTCATCTACATCACTTCTGTCCGGCCCGTCCTGTCGGTCAAAGACAGATCTCATCATCTGCAGCTGTGCCAAGCCAGAGAAATGAAGGAGGGGCCAAGAAACTAGCTGAATGATAGAGAGAAAGTAAGAAAGAGATGGCAGTAATTTCATTCTGCATCTTTCTGCTCTCCACGTTGACTTTTATTAGAGGATCAATACTGTGGGAGTTGCTGGCACGTCTGTGAGATGGAAAAGTCCTGTAATCACGGATGAAGTGTATCGGCCGTCACTGTCTGTACCACCCATCAGCCCATCCCATTGACCCCTGGACCCCTGCAGGATTCAAACGGGGGAGAGAAACCCAAAGGAACGAGCACACATGAGATCTCGCTAAAGTCTCAATGTGTTTCCTTCAGACACTGATCCACTCATTACATCCACTGCATTGGTCCAAATCTGAGGAAACTTTGATTGACACTTGATGTTGTGAGTCAAGGTTAATGTGGTGTGCTGTGTCCCACCTGTCTCTCTCACGTCTCTCTCCTGTCTCTCTTCATCTCTGGTCATCCTTCTTTCCTCTCTCTCTCTCTCTCTCTCTCTCTCTCTGTTCTCTCTCTCACGTCTCCCTCCATCTCTGGTCATCTCTCTCTCTCTCTCTCTCTCTCTCTCTCTCTCTCTCTCTCTCTCTCTCTCTCTCTCTCTCTCTCTCTCTCATGCTGGGAGTGTGTGGAGGTGCTGAGCACGTGTTGAGAACTGCTCGTGATAATTGATGAAAAACTCGCGTTTGAAAATATTATCTCGGGCTAGCGGATGAACAAAGCAGTAGTTCTGTTTTTAAAATCGGAAGCGTTGGTTAATGAGTTGACTGTTAGCGGAATATGGGTGAAGGAGACCTTCGTCCCAGTGACCCCGCTATCCGCGCCAGCAACTAAAGTCACAGTTTCGAACATTCCACCTTTTGTTTCTAACGAAGTTATCGTTAAAGAGTTGATGAGATTTGGTAAGATCGCTAGCCCCGTCAAAACTGTGCCCCTAGGATGTAAGAATGTCGCCCTAAAGCATGTGACATCTTTTAGGCGACATGTTTACATGTTTCTCAATTCTCCAGAGCGAACATTGGAGGTTTCTTTCCGTGTTACTCACGGTAAAGATTCTTCCATGGTGTATGGAAGCACTGAGAATATGAGATGCTTTGATTGCGGTAATTCGGGACACAAGCGCTTTGCGTGTCCACATAAAAACGTACAAAGCGTGTCCACATCTGGTGCTGATGGAGACAATACGGATCATATCAATAAGGCAGAATCTCAGAGAGCTGAAGAACAGGATCTAACAGTTACACAGGAAGTGAAGGGGCAGCAAGAGGTGAGTGTTATTAATGTCAATACTGGCAGTGTGGAGAAACCTGAATGCAGTATTGTGCCTGATAAAGCTGTTGTGAGTGTTGATAACGTTAATGATCAGAGAGATGCTGAAGATGTGTGTGCTGACAGTGAAGTCGCTCAGCTGGTGTTTCTGAGGAGAATATGGCTGATGAGACTGAGAGTCTATCACAATACACTGATGATGGAATAAGAGATGATGAGCAATGGTCTGATGTGTCTAACAGGGTTGAGACAGATCTGTACACTATTGATCAGATCAATTCATTCCTTGATAAAACTAAAGGAAAATCAGGTATTGAAGTCGGTGATCACTTCCCTGATATTGAAAAGTTTATTGCCTCTGTGATTCGAGCTAAGAAAATAACAAGTAATGATGAACTTAATCAACAAAAAAGATTTCGTTTAAATAAATATCTAACTGTACTCAGAACAGGTAGAAAGATAAGTAAGGCGAGGGGAAAATCTAATAAAAAATAATGGCTGTTTACTCTTCTTGTCTGGGTCGACTTTCTTTTCTGCTCTTTTCTCTCTTTCTCATGGAGTTTTTGAGGTTAGGATCTCTTAATATCAATGGAATGAGGGATGGGAGAAAGAATGTACTTTTATCAGAAATTATAGATTTAAAAGATTTGAGTGTCACTTTTTTACAAGAAACTCATAGTACTTGTAGTAATGAAGTAAACTGGGGATTATGGTGGAAAGGAGAGCACGCTTTGAGTCATGGGTCCAATTTAAGTGCTGGTGTAGCTGTTCTTTTTTCTCCTTTAAAAGTGAAAATTTTATCTCAAACTGAAGTAGAGCCAGGAAGGTTTTTAGCTGTAAAGGCCGAAATTAATAACATTAAATTATTTTTGGTAAATATTTATGCCCCTAATGTTGGAGAAGAAAGAAGAGTATTTTTTACTAAACTGGAGAGTATAGTTAAAGAAGAAAAGAAAGATGTGTTTTCTTGTTGTAAAGGGGGACTGGAACTGCACTCTTGACTTGATATGTACACATATATGTACGCATGTATGTGCATATATGTACGCATATATGTGCATATATGAACGCGTATATGTATACATATAAGTGCATGTATGTACGCATATATGTGCATATATGTACCCATATATGTACGCGTATATGTGCATATATGTACGCGTATATGTGCATATATGTACGCGTATATGTACACATATATGTACGCGTATATGTACACATATATGTGCATGTATGTACGCATATATGTGCGCATATACGTACGCATATATGTGCGCGTATATGTCTATATAGGTACGCGTATATGTACGCATATATGTGCATATATGAACGCGTATATGTATACATATATGTGCATATTTTTCCGCGTATATGTGCATATATGTGCATATAATATAGGAAAACGGCCAATTTTATGTATGTCACATATATTAAAAACCTATATCAAAACCTATATTTAAACATATAGGTTTATATAGGTTTTTTCCGTGTGGGAGGAGCCCTGATAAGAAGCCGCTATTCGTCTCTGAAGGATATGGATGCTCCTACGGCGTATTTTTTTAACCTGGAGCGGAAAGTGGGTCAAAAGAAACAAATGTTTTCCTTGAAAGACAAAAGTGGACATGTTACAACAGACCCACTGGAGATGAGAAGACTTTGCCGTTGGTTTTTACTCTAATTTATACGCTGCTGAAATTTTTGATGAATTTTGTCGAAATGAGCTTCTAAAGGATTTACCTGTTTTATCTGAAGAAAAAAAAACTGTTTAGAGGCTGACATCTCGTTTGAAGAAGTTACCTTGGCTGTTAAGGGACTTTCACTAGGTAGTAGTCCTGGATTGGATGGACTACCATCTGAGTTTTACAAGACTTTTTGGACTACCATTGGAAATGACTATTTTAAAGTTTTACAAAAATGTTGCAGTGAAGGAATTCTCCCAACAAGGGTACTCCGGTTTCCTCCCCTGGTCCAAAGACATGCATGGTAGGTTGATTGGCATCTCTGGAAAAAATTGTCCGTAGGGTGTGAGTGCGTGAGTGAATGAGTGAGTGTGTGTGCCCTGCGATGGGTTGGCACTCCATCCAGGGTGTATCCTGCCTTGATGCCTGATGACTCCTGAGATAGGCACAGGCTCCCTGTGACCCGAGGTAGTTCGGATGAGCGGTAGAAAATGGATGGATGGAAGTTGTCAACGTGCTGTTTTGTCTCTGCTCCCAAAAAAGGGAGATTTAACACTGTTAAAAAATTGAAGACCCGTAGCAATTCTGTGTTCCGAATACAAAATTTTATCAAAAGTTTTACCCAACAGACTAAACAATGCATTGAACGAGATTGTACATAAGGACCAGTCATATTGTATAACAAATAGATCAATTTCAGACAATCTTCATTTAATGAGGGATGTTGTCGATTTTGCTCACTATAATGATGTCGATATGGGATTGGTCTCATTGGATCAGGAAAAGGCCTTTGACAGGGTTGATCATGTGTTTCTTTTTGATACTTTAAAAGCTTTTGGGTTTGGGGGGAAATTTATTTCTAAAATAAGACTTCTGTATACTAAAGCTACATGCATGATTAAAATGGCTGGAGGTTTAAGTATCCCCATAAACATAAATCGAGGGATAAGACAAGGCTGTCCAATTTCAGGTCAACTGTATAGCATTGCAATTGAACCCTTGTTGTGCAAATTTAGGCGAGAGCTTACTGGACTGTATATAAACACTTTTAACTGTTCATTCAAATTATCTGCGTATGCAGATGATGTCACAATTATAATCCGAAAGCAAAGTGATGTGCAGTTGCTAACAGAGGCTTTAGAGTGTTATGCAAAAGCCACCTCAGCAAGAGTTAACTGGGGTAAACGTGATGCTTTATGGTGTGGAAGAGATCTTAAAGTTCCAATACTTCCTGGTGGGCTCCAGTGGGGAAAAACAGGTTTTAAATACTTGGGTGTTTTTATAGGGACAGAAGAGTATAGAAAGAAAAATTGGGAGGGCCTTGTGGAGAAAGTGTGTGCTCGGTTGTCTCGCTGGAACTGGTTTCTACCCCAGTTGTCCTACAGGGGGAGAGTTCTGATTTGTAATAACCTGGTTGCCTCTTCATTATGGCACAAAATGTCAATAATCGGACCACCAGAGAATCTGGTGAGAGGAATACAACCGCGCATTAGTGAATATTTTTTGGACGGGACATCATTGGTTGAAGGTGGTGGTGTTGTACTTACCTAGACAAGAAGGAGGCCAGTGCTGATTGATATCAGATCGCGACTAAAGGCCTTCAGGATTCAGACGGCAAAGAGACTGCTTTACGGAGTGAATGTGTGCTGGATTGAAGTGGCCTGCGCCCTCCTTAGAAGAGCAGGAAAAATGGGTCTGGACCGCCACCTCTTCCTCATGGACATTATGAAACTGGATTTGATTGGTCTGAGCCCTTTTTATAGATCACTTTTAAGCTCATGGACGCTTTTTAATTTTTCTCGAGATGCAAGCAACACCCTCAAACTGTGGATGAATGAAGAGCCATTATTTTTCAACCCTGCTCTAAATTTGGATGTTTTTAAATCGGACACCCTCAGAAAAGCCATGTTGGCAGCAAATATTACATGATGGATGATAGAATCTCTGCCTCAGGAATATAGACTTGCATTAGAGACCTTTGATGAAGAGGCAGGGAAAAAAGATTTTCCAGAGTTGTTTTTTTCAGCTGGGATTGGACTTTGGGAAGAAAATCAAGGCTGCCTATTAACTTTTAAGACGCCTTACCTGAATTCTTTTATTGATGCTGACAAAAAGGCTATTTATATTATGTGCTTGAAACTAAGTCATCTTAATGCATTAGAGAGTGTCCGAGAGTCCAAATGGCAGGTTTTCTTTGGGCCAGGTGTCTCCCCCAAAGGAAGCTGGAGGGCCCTGTACAAACCACCTATTGAAAAAAGATCTGGAGATCTTCAGTGGAGAATTGTACATGGGATTATAGCTACAAACAGATACAGAACACGCATTGATCCACAAGTAGGGGAGGGGTGTTCTTTTTGTAGTGAAGAGGAAACTGTTTTTCATTTGTTTTTAAAATGTGAAAGACTTCGTCATTGTTTTACATATTAGATAAGTGGTGTCATACATTATGAGAAGTTTTTAAGCCAGTCCTTTTCCTTTATGGGCCAAAGTATTGTAGAAGTAGGAGGGAAACACACATGTTAGTTAATTTTCTTTTTGGGCAAGCAAAGTTGGCTATATGGCTGTCAAGGAAAAATCATTTGAATGGTACTGGGTCAACAGATAACGTGTCAATTTTAAAGGGCCTACTAAAATCTCGAATCAAAATTGAGTTCACTTACTATAAACTGGTTAATAACATGGAAATGTTTAAATATAAATGGGCTGTAAACCGGTGTCTGTGTGATGTGAATAATGATGGCGTTCTGGAAATTTATGTCTAGGTGTTAACTGTTAATATTACTATTTATTCCTTTATTTTTTTTTATTTTTTAATATGATTTTGGACTAATGTATTTTTATTTTTTTGTAATAAATGGACTCTTAAAAGTCAAAGTCTCTCTCTCTCTCTCTCTCTCTCTCTCTCTCTCACGTCTCTCTTCATCTCTGGTCATCCTTCTTTCCTCTCTCTCTCTCTCTCTCTCTCTCTCTCTCTCGCTCTCTTTCTAACTCTCTCTCTCTCTCTCTCTCTCTCTCTCTCACGTCTCTCTCCTGTCTCTCTTCATCTCTGGTCATCCTTCTTTCCTCTCTCTCTCTCTCTCTCTCTCTCTCTCTCTCACTCTCTCACTCTCAAGATTCAAGATTCAAAGGAGCTTTATTGGCATGATAAAAGAAAATTTACATTGCCTTTTTTTTGTTAATATGATTTTGGACTAATGTATTTTAAAAAAAATTGTAATAAATGGACTCTTAAAAGTCAAAGTCTTTCTCTCTCTCTCTCTCTCTCACGTCTCTCTTCATCTCTGGTCATCCTTCTTTCCTCTCTCTCTCTCTCTCTCTCTCTCTCTCTCTCTCTCTCTCTCTCTTTCTAACTCTCTCTCTCTCTCTCTCTCTCTCTCTCACTCTCTCACTCTCAAGATTCAAGATTCAAAGGTGCTTTATTGGCATGATAAAAGAAAATTTAGATTGCCAAAGCAAAAGATTAAATATAAACATGCAGAAATACAGATTAAGATACAAAATAAGATAGAATAAAATTAAAAGTCTATAAGTAAAAATCTATATATATATACATCTCAATATAAACAGAAAAAGAGTTTTAATTAAAGTTCACAATGAGGGTGATAGTGTCAGTTTGTGTGTGTTGTCCTGTCAGTGTTGTGTTGTGTTGTGTTGTGTTGTGCTGGTTGTTCTTTGGTCGTGGCAGGACTTGACATATTTTGCAGCAGGTTTGAGCTTCTTGACTTTTCTCCCAGTATGTATGAGATCTTGTCCTTTTGTTGAAACTGGTCAAAGTCTTTGTGTAAGTTTGTAAACTGGGGGAAGAATGTTTCTCTGATGTGTGTGTAGTTGGGACAGGAGAGGAGAAAGTGCAGCTCTGTTTCCACTTGATTGTGTGTGCAGTGTGGACACAGTCGCTCTTCTCTCGGTGTCCATGTGTGTCTGTGTCTGCCCGTCTCTACAGTAAGCTGGTGATCACTGAGTCTGTACATGCTCAACACTTTTCTTAGTTTAGGGTCTGATACGCTTGTGAGCTATTCTGACACTTTATATTCTCTCTTTAGTGACAGATAGCATTCCACTTTACTTTGCTGAGCTGTTGCTTCTGTCCAGTGTTTGAGATATTTCTCTTTTTGTCTTTTCATCATTTGGTTTAGTCTGGCTGGGGTTTGGGGTTGACTTGGGCATGTTTGGGGTTGTAGAGTTAGTTGTGAGATCAGTTGGATGAAGGGGTTTCTCTCTGGGCTCAGCTCTTGATGACTTTAGGCTTTGTGATGGAGTGTGTCTGTGTTGCTGTTCTTAAGGTGTGTGTAGAATTTTAAAGCTCTTTTTTGTATTTTAATGATTAGAGGATACAGTCCTAATTCTGCTCTGCAGGCATTGTTTGGAGTTTTTCTCTGTACCCGTAGAATGTTTTTACACATTTCTGTTTGTAGAATCTCTATTGGGTGTTTGTCCCATCTGCTGAACTCTTGGTTGGCGAGAGGACCCCAAACCTCACTTCCATACGGTTAGGGATAACCCTTCCATTGCGTAAAAGGCTCTTCGTGCCTTGTCTCTCAGGTCATTCACAGCCTTGTTTAAGTTTCAGGTGTTACTAATGTTTATACCAAGATATGTGTAGTTCTTGGTGTGTTCTAGGGGCACGTTGTTTAGTTTGAAACGGTGATGTTGATTTTGGCTACTGGGCTTTTTTTGGAATATCATGACTCGAGTCTTCTTAAGGTTAACCGATAGGGCCCATGTTTGGCAGAAAGTGTGCAGGGTGTCCAGATGTTGCTGTAGACCCTCTTTTGTGGGTGACAGCAGCACCAGATCGTCTGCAAACAGGAGGCATTTCACTTCGGTGTCTTGTAAGGACGGACCGGGTGCTGGTGACTGTTCTAGAGCTCCAGCTAATTCATTCATGTAAATGTTAAATAGTGTAGGACTTAGACTACAGCCCTGTCTCACTCCACGACTCTGGGAGAGAAAATCTGTGTGCTTGTTGCCAATTTTACCTGCAAATGTGTTATTGGTGTACATTGATTTGATGATGTCGTAGGTTTTTCCTCCGATGCCGCATTGAATCAACTGAAGAAAAAGTCCCTCATGCCAGATTGAGACAAAAGCTTTTTTGAAGTCAACAAAGCATGAGTAGAGCTTTCTTTTCTTTTGGTTTGTTTCTTTGTCAATTAAGGTATGAAGAGTGTATATATGATCGGATGTGCGGTATTTGGGTTGGAAACCAATTTGGTATTTTCTCAGGATGTTTTGGTTGTTTAGATATTGGAGAAGTCTGCTGTTAAGAATGTTACAGAGGAGTTTACCTAGGTTGCTGTTTACACATATTCAGCGGTAATTATTAGGGTGGAATTTGTCTCCACTTTTATGGATTGGAGTTATGAGACCTTGGTTCCAGATTGTGGGAAATATACCTGTACTAAAGATGATATTAAACAGTTTGAGGATGGCGAGTGTAAGTTTTTGGTCTGCGTGTTTAATCATCTCGTTTAGGATACCGTCGATACCACTTGCTTTTTGGGATTTAAGTTTTGGTATATTTTGGCCTAGTTCAGTGAGTGTAATTGGTTAGTCTAAAGGGTTTTGGTAATCTTTAATTTTTGACTCCAGAGTGCATAGTTTGTTGTGTAGGTTAGTTTGTTCATGGTTCTCTCTCTCTCTGTCTCTCTCTCTCTCTCCCTCTCTTTGTCTCTCTCTTTCTCTCTCTCTCTCTCTCTGTCTCTCTCTTTCTCTCTCTCTCTCTCTCTCTCTCTCTCTCTCTCTCTCTCTCTCTCTCTCTGTCTCTCTCTCTCTCTCTCTCTCTCTCTCTCTGTCTCTCTCTCTCTCCCCTTCTCTCTCTCTCCTTCTGCTGTATAATTCATACCTGCTAATGGGGGCTGTAGAATCAGAGCCTCAGGGATCAAATCTCGGCTCTGGTCACTGGACACCGTGCTGTGTGCAGTAATGAATACTTTAATTATGACTCCGCTGGAAGGGCTCGGGTGTCGGGTGACTTTGGGAACGTGTCAGTGGCCCGGCCGGGACGGGACGGAGGGTCGACCTCAGCTACGGCCAGTGTGTCTGTGTGGGTGAGATATTTTGGATTAAAGCGAAGTCACTACTTTTAGAAACGCTGCGGTTTAAAAAATGAAGTGTCCTTACAAACGTACCATTGCATTTCCATGGTTGTTTGATCATACATATTTGTGATATGTTCATGGTACTTTAAACAGTAGTATATGCAAAATAAAGAATGATGAGAAGTTAAAAGACTAAAGAAGAAAATGGAAGGGTATGAAGGTTTTCTGTCTTTTTTGTTCTGTAATCTTTTTTAAAGCTTATTAAATATTTAACAAGCCAATGGAGTTTTGGTCTGATGCAATAATGATTGACGGATGGACGGGACTGCAGGAGTTAGCACAAAAAAACATGGGATCCGGTTACGGTCCTTATCAATGTCACACCCATTAGTCTCCTAATAGTAACTGATCACAAGCTGTGTCCTCCTCAATTTCCTCCAGGACACATTCACACTCTCTCAGCCAATGACAGCGGACCTCGATGTCCCGCTGTTACTCTTTCTACCTTTCAATCTTCATCTTGTGCTTTTCTCTTGCAGCGCCTTGTACAGATGGCTGTTAAAGTTTTAATGGAGTTGTATTATTAAAGTTCATTTAAGTATCAACTGCTGTTTTTCCTCGTATTTGTTTACAAATAATAATAAAAAATAGAAAAAAAGTGTAAACCCATGAACTCCATAGTCCATCCATCCATCTTCTTCCGCTTATCCGGGCCGGGTCGCGGGGGCAGCAGTCTAAGCAGGGATGCCCAGACTTCCCTCTCCCTAGACACTTCCTCCAGCTCTTCCGGGGGGACACCGAGGCGTCCCCAGGCCAGCCGGGAGACATAGTCCCTCCAGCGTGTCCTAGGTCTTCCCCGGGGTCTTCTCCCGGTGGGACATGCCCGGAACACCTTCCCGGGAAGGCGTGGACTCCATAGTCTGGAGGTGTAAATGAATGTAGATTGTAGAGGTGAAGTCATCTGGATGTGAGTAAATGTGATGAGAAATGTTTGAGTTGATATTGAGATCTTCAATACTATTGACTTTTGATTGCAGACTTAATAATAATAATGAAAATATTAATAACCTTTATTTTTCTGTAGCGCCTTTAAAAGTGCATCTCAAAGCGCTTTACAAGAAGAAGTAAAACAACAAAATACATCTTATAAAATTACACAATAAACCATTGAAATATTCAAATAAACATTATTCAAGTGAAAGCTACCCTAAATAAAAGTAATCTCAATAATTGACACAAGACTTCACAAATCTGAGCTCAGTTTTAGAAATATCTGAGACGCAGATGAGATTTGCTCTCCATTTAATCTCATTGATTAACAAGAGCTCATCTGTGATTTTTGTTTCTTATCGGCTGTTTCACACAATTTGACAATACCCCATAGCAATGATGACAAGTGGCAGTATTCCATTCCATTCCATTTTCTACCGCTTATCCGAACTACCTCGGGTCACGGGGAGCCTGTGCCTATCTCAGGAGTCATCGGGCATCAAGGCAGGATACACCCTGGATGGAGTGCCAACCCATCGCAGGGCACACACACTCACTCATTCACTCACGCACTAGTGGCAGTATTGATAAATAAAAAATACATGAATAACTGAAAGTATATGTATAGAGAACTTGAAAAAACACATTCAGTTTAATAAAGAAACATTGACATACCGTCATCTTTATATGATATGGACAATACATAACATAATATATTCGTATTAGCGTTAATGACAATAATTTTGAAAAACACAGAATACATGAGTGGTGAACTGCATTATTAACGTTTAACTGTATATTTCTCACCAACACAACACCATCAGTGTGTCTGGCTGCTGTAACACAATCATTCCTACAGTAAATCTGTTCATCCACCCCGTCTCACCTTCCTCTCTGTGGCACAACGGTGGGTGGCACCATCATCGCAGATATTGGCTCTCGCCCACACTCTGTCGGCTTGGGTGGCCGGTCCGCTCCTGTGGTTAGAGGTTTCAGACGTTTCCAAACCTTCTCTGAACCACACAGGCCTCTGCGGAGCCACAACGTACGTGAGGTGTAGAGTGACACCAGACGAACGGCCCACACTCAATAAATGAAACACACAGACATACTCACACACAAGCACACACGTACACACACACACGCACGCGCAAACACACATGCACACACACACATGCGCACACATGCACGCACACACAAACTCATTCACATATTCATTCTGCAAACATACTGCACTTTATACAATTACAATGCATTCAACACAGATATCTATAAATATAATAAAAAATGTAAAGAATGAATGTGCTGAAGTGGTGAAATCACTGTAACACATCATCTTCTGTTTTAGATTTGGTAAAACAACTCCACAATAACAAACCAATATGTAATAAAAGATTTCATGTATTACTGTAATATTAATAATCTCAATAAAAAATAATTTGCCTGAAAAAGATATTACCTTGGCTTTTGACCAAGTGCAAAATAATTCAATTACTTATACAATCATGTTTTACAACCAAAACAACTTATAAAACCTTTTAGAAGATAAAAGAACTGCAGATTTACACTGGTGCAATGATGGTATCAGACAGTCATACTTTGATTCATAGTATTGATTCATTGCCTATTAAAATGCTACATTTGAGTGTGATTCAAGAAAAAGCAAAAATAAAATAAGCCAGAAAATGTACAAGAAATGAATTTATAGTAGTAACTTTTACTGAGAAAAGTTTAAGCTCAATTCGAGATCTTCAGTAATATTAGGCTCAGTTTGTGACATTGTTTAGATCTCTTCTGAATCTCTAAACTGGTTCTTTTTCTCAGGAGAAATATCTGGGATGCTGAAGACTATGAGCAAATGTATTCTCATTGATGTCTGGGTTAGACATTAAAGAACTGTTATTTTTTTCTGTTATTTTTCTTTCTTACATGAACAGAAAATAAAACTTACAGACTAAATCCCAATTGATCACACAAGCGACCCACAAAAACCTGAGGTCGTGCCCTTATTGTGTTCCATGGCTTTGGTTTCACCCTGACAAGTGGTAATTGATTCCGCTGTAGGTTGTGCCGGCGGTAAGTGGGGGCGACTCTCGGGTTTCACTGAAAACAAATCGCTCTTTTCTGCGGCCTGACCTTCCCTCCTGTGTCCACCTTCCCAAGTCTTAAATCTGGATCTCTTCATGTGTTCATGTGTGTCATGTCAGGTGATAAAGTGTTAAAGTAGACTAAAACATCTTATTATGTTATTATCACACTCCCTCAAGACTCGTTTTTCTTACACAAATGCTCATTATTAGTCAATATTAACATTCATAATTTCCCATCAGAAAAACACAGATGAGATCTTTGTTATATCTCCAATATTTCTCCAATGAGATCAAATGGAAGGTAAATGGAAACTTAAAGTGACACTTTACAAAAACATGAAAGTTCTGTCATCATTTATTCACCTCGAGTTGTTCCAAATGTGTATAAATGTCTTTGTTCTGATGAACACAGAGAAAGATATCGGGAAGAATGCTAATACACAAACAGATATCGATGCCCATTGACTCCCATAGTAGGAACAATTACTTCAAAATATCTTTCACAACAAAGACATTTATATAGACATTTAGTCCTGGTGGAACATTCTTCCTATCTCTGTCCGTTCAACCACATCTCTCACAACATTTAAAAAACTACTTAAAACCCATCTCTTCTGGTAAAACTTGACAAACAAATGAAAAAAATAAAAAATAAACTAATAAAAAATAAACTAACCCTTTCTCTCAACAGGTAGTGGTCTAGCTTTTGTTCAAAACCAGTAACTTTGTATTGGCACCTAATGTATTATGGCTCCTGTATGAACTATCGCTTATTGCTCCTAAACGCTTTGTAAGTCGCTTTGGATAAAAGCGTCTGCTAAATGTCTAAATGTAAATTTCAATTTATACACATTTAAATGATGACAGAATTCTCATTTTTGGGTGAAGTGTAACTTTTTGCATATTTTTTGCATGTTTTAACAATTGTTTTATTTCCCTTAAGAACTTTTAGGGGAAATCCTGAGCTATGAAAGAGCAACCTGACCAGTCCAATTTTATTGTCGGTTGATGTCTATAAAATGAAAGTAAGTGATAACTGAGACTGTAAGTCAGCAACAAATATTCTTCCTTGTTTACCTCCTAAATGCAAAAAAAGTCAAAAGACGAAACCATTTTGACGCAGTGTTTTCAGGACGTTATGTCTAAACTACATGCAACACTGTCCTCTAGTGACAGACTAGAGCTATGAGACAAGAGGCCACCAGTAATTTGAACAAAGTACTGTGTGTGAATATAGTGACTATGCTTGTATTAACTTGTATAACTAAGTTTTTAACGGTAATAACAGGGTTTTGAAGGGCTCACACTCTGCTGGACGTCCATCTTGTTTCGTGTATCCTCTACCACTTTTATTTATTTTTATCAAAACTTTTATTATAAGAACCAAACATTTAACTGACACACCAGAGAAAGATAATAGGCCTAGATGAAATCAACTCGTAAAACATTTTCTTTGCAATTGCCAGCCTATGTTTCTTGGATAAAAGTGTCTACCAGCCATAAATATCAATGTAACCGAGTTAGATATTGGAGGAGCTGACAGGTCTTTCAGTTGGTGTTTTTTTCAAGGAGGATGGGACAAAATGGCGAGAGGTGACATACAGTAGGCTATGGATGTAAGACTATGAATTCACTAGCAGTGGAGTTTCATGCATGCTGACTTCATTACAATGTTAAACGTGCTGTCTTCTCATGCTTGACATGGTCAATTTGCCAAGAAACGTTCTGGGCGTGTGACGTAGTATTTCTGTGCTCTGTACACTACGCCAGCGTCCCTAAAGGTTTCAGAATGTTTTTTTTAACCTGAAAATCTGTTTGGTAACAACTTTTCTTAGTCCCTTATTGGACAGTTTTCCCGGAAAAGCATGGAAACGCGTCATCCCTCCAGAGCCAGATGAAAGAGCACATGTCAGACAGCTGGAGCAAGAGAGAGAGAGAGAGAGAGAGAGAGAGAGAGAGCACTGCGTTAAGCTGTGTTTGTTTGTTCACTGCATTCGGATGATGAATGTTATATAAACGCTAGATCTAACGCTGGATTAGGAGATGGAGCGGCGCTAAATGATGCCGGACATGAACGGCACGCGGTAAGTCAAACTAAGTCGTATATATGTGTGCAATGGGTGTGCACGTGCTTTAGATGCGCCCCATTAGTGTTTTGAAGATGAAGGAATGTTTTATGGTGGGTGAATAATTCATGACAGAATTTTCCTTCTTTGGTGAACTGTCTCTTTAAGAGACATCAGCTGAACATATGCAGATGTTTGAGAAATATACCGCACATGTGTCTTACGATGTGACTGCAAAAATATTGAAAAAAGCCTGGTATATTCTTTGATATTATTGTTATTGATATTTCTAGTTGAATGCACACAATATGAATATGAACTCTTGTGAGCTGAACTCTCAGAGTTCTGCTCTGGCTCTCGACTCCAGGAAACAAAGAATCAAAGGCTACTTTCTTGGCCACACACAGCCTGAATTTGTTGACTTTGAGAGAAGCTATTTCTTCTCTTTCATCTGAGCTTGTGACAGGAGAGGAGATTGGAGAATCACGCACAGACACCGATCACAGAAGTGGCAAGAACAAGACGACTAATGAATTACTGGATGCTCTCAGGTCGGCTCCTGCCTTCCCAGCAACCTCCATTGAGCCACATCGGCTCCACTCCTCCATCAGTCCTGTTGTCCGCTGTGACCGCATTCCCCTTCCCTCTCTCTTGACATCACAGCAAAGGGAGCAAACAGTATTTACACTTTCTGTGTCATTAACACCCAACATTTTCTCGCTCAAACAGAAGTGAACAAACGTGGCAGAATAAATGATTGGTAAAGCTTTACCGGGACTTTCTTTATTCAAGTATATGAATTGTGTCATCATTTATTCACTCTCATGTCAATACCATCCAGTGTGACTTTCTTCCCTCTGCAGAACACATAAGAAGATGTTTTAAAGAACGTTGATAACAATATTGAACCCCATTGTGTGACATTTCTCTAAATGTGTTCAATTTCTATTTTCACCTTCGGATTTCTGCTCATATGCATGAAGTCTATTTGCATTGGCACGCACATCAAACGTAGCCCAGATTCGGGATGGCCCTTTTGACCTGTCCGAGGAGCGGAGGGAGTCGTCGGGTGCGCCGCTGTGTAAGCAGTGATAAGACCCTTCTTAATGTGTTTGCACAGGGGCCGGAGAGAAAAGGTTCTCTGACGCAGAAGGGTCCAGCGCCTGCTGCCGTCTTCACAATGGAGGACCCCGACACCAAACACAGCCCCAAATGTCACGCAACGCACAGACGTGGCAAAGTCAAATGCCTCACCTGATTGGACGATGTCCATGTGGGTGTCCTCCGTACGCTGGGGTCGAGGCAGGTTTAAAAGGCCCGGGTGATCCGGCGTGATGAGAGAGGAAAGGTGACGACACTTATAGTACAACATTGACAAGCCTTCTCATCCAAGAGGCGCATCGCTGTAGATATTGTGAGAGGTGTGCGCTTTTTCCCGGAGACCAAAAAGAGACAATTACCTTGTTTAAGAAGCTTTCTTTCAATACGACTAGACAAAGAATAGAGTTTGACCGTTTGACCTTTGAGATGAATAAGGTGTTGACCGCTGTCGCTCTGTTTACGCTCGCTCCGGGTTTGTTCGCTGCTCCATTGGTGCCTGGTCAACCAGATGCTTCTGAAGACCCAAGTGATGGAGGTAAGGCCGGAAACACCTGTGACCTCTTGACATATTGAGATTTAATGCAGAGCAGATGACATGCTTCAGTCTCATGTGTGTGTCAGATATTCCTCATCAGAAAGAGTCAGAAACGTATCTGTCATTAGAGTTTCAGAAGAGAGTCTCAAACTGAGATCAGATTTGTCTCGTCTGCAATCAAAAGTCAATATTAGGGAAGATCTCAATAGCATTTCTCATCACATCAAGATGACTTCACCTCATTGGTTCCTAAGAACTCAACAGTAAAAGTTCTGAGTTATGAAAGATCTGTATCAGTTTCTTCTGTTTGCTCAATAAGTGTCTTTGGATAAATGTTGTCTTTAAAGCTGCGCTGAAACGGAAATGACAGAAATCAAAATATAGTAATTCCGCCAAAGACAATTGTGTTGGGTGTTTCCTTCTAACTTGACCTTGATGAGAAATAAGATACTAAGACTATTAAGACTCCAACAGCAGACTAATAAAGTTTGAATAGTTATCAGCCTTGTTTCTCGCACAAATGTGTTCAATTTAAAGGAAATAAATGAAACGGCCTGGTTCCCAAAGTGATGTTACAGCCTTTCTTAATGAAGAACTTAAATATCATTGTAAGACTTTCCCACAGACGGTCCGATGAACATCATGTGTCACACTTGCACTGCACCTGTGTGGTCTGGAGCGTTATTGACATTTCTACAAACACATTTAAACACTTGCTGTTGTTCCAGATCACATGTCTTTGTTCAAGCCAGTTTAGACTTAAAGAATAAACACAAACAACTAAACTCTCCAATAAAAACATATTTTATCAAATATGTAGGAGTAGATTCACATGCACCTTATAAAGTCTTTTAATTTTGTAGAATAGAAACATGGCGTATATGTCAATATAATTATACTGTGGAGATATTAATCTAGAAAGAATTTGAGGAGAAATGTTTGACTTCACACTGAAATCATATATTTGATGTATGTATGAATAAGAGTCCTTCAGGAGAAATGAGATATCTCATTTGTGATTTCTCTTTACTTTGGGTTGCTGGTCTCTCGGTTGTCAAGCCAACCGACTTGAAGATGTCCGAGGAAGAAAATAATCAAACCTCCGGCGCCAGGCGCTCGTGATCTTCTGTTGAACCCTGTGTGTAAACCTTCAAATCTTGTGGATTCAATATTTATGATTAGTTTGAAACCTTAGAAACGATATATGAATAACATTCAATGATAGTGACATCATTTCCTGAAATTTAAGGTGAAATAGTTTCACAGGTTGAGATTTCATTGACCGCAGTTATTTCTCTCAGAATCATTAAGATTAAATGGAAACAAATGGAACCATCTGCTTCAGTCTCATGTGTGTCTCAGATATTTCTCCTGAGAAAAGAGTCAGTTCTCAAGAGTTTGAGAAGCGACGTCAACAATGTGTCAAACTAGTGAAGATCTCAATATCAACTCAAACATTTCTCATCTTCACATGATATCACTTCTACAATCTTATTTTGCCTGAGACTTTTATTTTGACAATATCTTCTTCAAAGAGCTTTTAATGGTACGGTGCTGCGTTCCATGTTTACAAATGTCTGTTTTGCAAAAAGCCCCTCGCTGTCATCCCCCGGTGACGTCACTGAAACTCATCGCAGTAGTCGTGACAACTCTCTGACATCCCCAAAACTTCTTTTAACACCCTTGAGCAGGTCCCACACGAGTGTGAAGAAGTGATCTGTCACTGTCCGCCTCTTACATCAGAATGATGATGAAGAAAAGGGTTAGAAAGCTTCACGGTCAAAGAACATTTCTCATCTGTTGTGTCGTGTATGTTTGACTAAGCTGAGAGAAGGCCTGTAAAAGGATATTTGAAGATGCATTGCCATTCGCTTTCACTTGTTTCTATGGGTCTGTGTCAACAGAATGACGGCTTTGGTTCTGTACACCACTAAATGAGACAAACCTTTCAAACAAGAGAGGAACCGCATATAAAAGGGAATTTTAGAGACATGCAAACAGCCAATAAATTCCTTTTGAATGGATGTTCATTGACTCATATTCCAATGTTCCCTTCGTTCCACAGACAATAAGAAACCTCCAGATCCCTGGAAAACCGCCACAGACAAAGAAGAAATGACAGCACTAGCGACACAGATGCTTGATAAACTTCTGAAGACCGGATCCATGACGACATTTCCAGATGGAGATGGAAAGAGAGATTTCCACTTAGAAATAATGAAAGCGACAAGCAGCCCACATGTCAGAGACACAGGTGTCAATAACCCATTAAAGACATTCTCAAGCCGACAACAGGAGAATCCTCCAGCATCTGCCACACATGATGGATCTTTCACAAGCGGCTCTTCAGATTCTCCGCCGCAGACAGAAGACGACGGTTTGTTCAGGTCGTCTGCAGTGATGAATTCAAATGAGCGAGACGAGGATTCAACAGCAGCCGAGGGAGGACGTGGTACTCAAGGGGAGCTGGTGAAGATGTTGAGTGCGCTTGAAGAGTTCATGAACAGCGCGCTGAGCCATCGGATAACCATCATGCCTAGAGGTGCTTACCTAACATTCATTCACCCTCGTTGTGGCTTAAAACCTGTCCCTGACTTTTCCTTCTGTGGAACACAAAAGAAGATATTTTGAGGAATGTCTCAGTGGTTTAGGGTTCAAACAGTGGAAGTCAATGGGGTTACCAACATTCTTCAAAATACCTTCTTTTGTGTTTTGCAGAAGTAAGAGAGTCATACAGGTTTGGAATGGCATGATGACAATTATCTTTAAATGGAAACTTGAATGTTTCTTGAGTCTAACTCCTCCTTTCGTCTTGATTCTAACATCATAGGCAATGGCAATGGTCGCAATGCTGGGAAGAAGAATAAAGTGGTGTGTTTCAGTCGTGCAACTTTTAGATTGTGCTATTCAAGTTTTTTCATTTAATAATTATCACTATTTGCAGGTAGTGACAGATGGAAATCTTAAAGCGACCACAGCAACAACCATAGTCAGTGGTGCGACTTCAGCGAAAGCCAGCATGGACCACACGGATCCCAAACTTAATGGGAAAGGCTTTAAAAAGATCCTTTCATCAGCTTCAAAGAAACCCAACAAGAGAGGTACAGTATGATCCATCGGTCAGCATGGATAAAAACATTACTGTATACTGTAATAATAATATCACCGCCGTCCTTCTCAAACCTCAGATGTCTTTCAGGAAATGGAAAAACACCCCACTGTACTATCTAATGATTAAATACTGTGTTGACCAAGTTGAAAATGCTTTTGAATGGTCAGATATTTGCAAAAAGTAGTGACAAACATAAAGGGTGGCTTATGATAATGATTTAAATAAAAGTCACGAAATATGCATATACGATGTTTCAGAAAGACGGCAGGGATGTCAAACGTAATGGTAATAAATCAAATCCCATCCAAAAATGACCCATGGGTTGATTATTTCATAAAAAAGAAACCATGGGTCCTATTTGAAGGGATATTACAGAAACACATTATTTTAAATAATCTGCTTTTTTCTCTCTCAAAAACAGTGTGTTTCTGGAAATATTGCTCTCAGAACTAAACGGATGACCACAGCTACTTCGCTATAGCTTAGTTTAGATGAGAAGCCCACCCGCCCGCCCGCCATCCTCTGAAACTACTAGCTACCAAGCCTGTTCTCAAACGTATGCTTAAGCTCTACACAATGGACCCGTCCATAACACCACTGACGCTTTCTGACGTGTGTACCACTACTTTGTGCACGAAATTCTGTTAACATTCCATCGGCTCCAATAAAAAAAACAATCATGCAACAAATAAAGAACTTTTATTTTTCTACAGCCAGCTCTCTCGGTGATCATTGCAAAACGGTGAACTAGAAATCACACGCCAAAAAGATTTTATTGAGTGTTGTTGTACTCTAAACGTTTGCACAAGGTCTCAATACCCCATGGTTGGGGGTCACTATGGTGATGACCAATGTTAAGTGGACTAGGGGGTCAAGATGTGCACATCGTATCGCCTAAACTTACAGGACTGTTCATGCTGTTGCTTTGGCGAATGCTCCATGAGGGTCTTCAGAATACAAGAGAGTCGCTCAAGTTCAAGAGGAAACGTCAATAAATCCAAGATTTAATTATTTCATTTAATTTGTGCTTGTTTTGTCTTTGGTCAAGTCACAAATGCAACTCACAATATCAAGATGAAATCCTTCTCCCAAGCCTCCGTTATGGCGGAAATGAGGAATCGAGAAGACATAATGTTGATTTCTGATTAGTTTAATTATAGTCTTCTCATCAGAGCTTCATTTTTCAAGGTTAAACACGTGTACCTAAATTACATCTGTGCACAAATAAGCTCACTCAAATGATAAAGGAACATGTCAATGTTTTGCCCTGTAAGTTTTTAAATTACACAGCAATTAACTGGAAATGTCCTACAGTACGTACAAGGCTGATGTTAGCCATGAGGACAGAAAGAAAAGTCTAGTTAAGTATGTGATGCTATAAGATCAACGTTTTTCTTTTATACAAAATGAAAGATTAAACATTATGGCCCAAACAAAAGAATCCAAATTATTTTATGAAATCAGAATAAATATAAAAATAGATACATTTAGTACAGATAAAGTATCAACAGATTTCATTGTTAGAATGAGAGAAACTCATTGGTCAAGGCCATTGTGAACATTATGAATGTTAATATAATTCATGAAGACAGATTAGACATTCAAAGGGTTAAAAGATAAGAAAAGAGCTATAATACTTCATTACTGGGTCACTGTTTTTTGGTCCTGCCATTGTTAATGAAAGGAAAATATTAGCCAATGGATCAATTCATGATGAATAAAACCCCAGTGCAGCTCCACCAGTGAGTGCACACACACACACACACACACACACACGTTTGTACAGCTATCTTTATGAGGAAGGACATACATTGACACAATGCAATCTCTAGCCCCTCACCCTAACCATCAGAAGTGAGTACCTGACCCTCACCCTAAACCTGATTATACCCTAAACCTGATTATAACCTAAACCCTAAAACCAGGTCTTGATCCCCAAACTGCCCTTTAAAGGGGTCTCAGAAAGTGAGGACCGGCCAAAATGTCCTCACTTTACTCTCTTAGTCCTCACTCTGCTGGTCTAAAACTCAAAATGGTCCTCATGAAGAAAGATGTACAAGTACACACTCTCTCACACACACACACACAAATAAACACACGAACAAAATGAATTTAAACTAAACATACATATCTAGATTTCACTGTTCTTTTAAATGATTCATTTGAACCGATGCCTAAAGCTATATGACTCATCCATAAAAGGGGAAAATGTGTGTAACATGTAAAAATAAAAAATATATATTTTTTAAAAGAAACTTTCTATAGTATGTATAAAATGATAAGATGTAGAATGTAGGCTTCTGTGAACACTTAAACTTTTAAACTGGTCTGTGAGGTCTGAAACACCATCTCTATGATTATTAGATTTTTTTGGCCACGTCCAGGTAAGCGAACTCAATTTCTCGGTCGGCGGGGCAGGTGTTCATGAACTCTTCTTGTTGGTAAGCTGTAATTAAATATCGCCAAACTCCGGTCATCTCAGCTGGAATCTCAAATTCTCTGTACTTTCTGGCCACAACCTACAACACATATAATATCAATCTTATATAAGCAACAACAACTAAAATATCTATTTAATGGCTATAAAACAATCAAATATTTTATATAAAATAATAATTTATCTATGTATTTATTTAAAAATATATATATATTATAGTAAAAAATAACAATAACAGTAAATGGCCTTAAAATATAAAAATGACCTAAATAAATTATATATCAAGGGGCCCACAATTAAGAAGTTTTGATGTAAAATGAAGATTGTGTAACATATCAAGGTCAACAATCAATTGCAAGAATATTTGTGATATTGACCTGCATCTTTACTTTTGTATCAAATGTCGTGAGAAATTCAATCAATTTCTATTTATCTTATAGGATAACTTGTCATTTATCACCAACCAAAGTTCTCAAAAATGTCTGAGACACGTGTCAGATGTTTGACATGATATCATTTTACTATACAGGCTTCAAATCTAAAATTAAAACAAACCTACGGTAGAAGACATTTATTAACCCAATGGATTGATTTGGAGGACCTTTATGATGGATATACGATAGTTCTTTTTAAAGCATTTTGGGAAATACACATGTGTTTGCTTAAATGACTAAACGGTAGAAGGTGGTGAACTCGGGCCAGACCTTCAAGATGTGCAGTTTTGGAAGCAGGTTGCAGTCAGCCAGCGTGAGATCCGGTCGATCCAGAAAAGAGCGAGTAGACACACCAAGATCATCTGTGCTGTTGGCATCTATTTCATCTGGAAGTGGAGTCCGTAAATAATCATCTAGTCTCTTCAGTGACTTCACAAGAGCTTTCTCCAAACCTTCAGAACATGAAAGCAAACTCTTCTAGAAGTGTCTTAACCAAATCAAATACAAATAAAAGAATCAAACATACCCTCATTAGCTTCCTTGCGAGGGTTTTTGATGTAGGCAGAAAATTTGGCAAATATATCTATTCCTGCTGTGTTTGATTCTGGATGCATTGCTGCCAACTTTGGATATCTAAAAAGAAACACATGAAAGTAAGTAAGAAGGAAAGAAGGTTAATGAGACGGTAAAGAAAGTAAATAAGTGAATGTTAGTACTGTGGTGGAGCAAGTCTGTCCTCCAGAAACTCTTCAATCTTGTTGACGTCCACCAGCACCTCTCCATTGAAGGTCAGGAACGGCGGGTGTGTGCCCGGGGCCAGATCCTGCAGGTCTGCCGGTTTTCTGTCACACACACATCAACAAATAATATACTGTATATATATTCTGTATATGCATGTCAAAATCCAGTCTAAATGATTCACAGGATATTACTGATTAAGCCTTTATATTCATGCAACATGTTTGGATACACTTCTGTTTCTAAACATCTTACAAAGCTTTTGATCTGATGGCGAATGTCTAAACATTTCTAAATTATTTCTGTAGAAAATTTGTAATTGTGCCAACATATCAACATCTTTCATAAGAGAACTAAATGATTCCTATAATATATTTTTTTTAAATAGAGGTTTTAAGAACCGCTGTGACCTAACTAAACTCTATGATCAATGTCTTTATGATTTTTTTTCAGATTTCTTTAGTCACAACACAATTCTCAATATGTTATTTCATGTTTTAGTTTAAAGGCCATATAGATGATTGTCACACTTCACCTTTTAAGGTCCACAGTGGTGACATTGAATATAACTCCCTTCAGCCAGAGGATCATGAAGATTCTTTGAGAAAAAGGACAGTTTCCAATGCTCTCTCCATCACTGCCGGCCTGTGAGAGAAACACAACGTCACAACGTCATTCCTTCATCAAACTACAGAATCTCACCCATGTCAATAGTAAACAACAAATGACTTCAAACAAGAAAAGAGCTCAAATAATAAAATCAACTTCAAATCACTTCTATAGTGCTTTTCACATTTTGCATTGTTGAAAAAAAGAGGCTTTAAAGTAGAAATGAGACAGAAAACTAAGGAACGTCATTTGTACGAACTTGTTTTTGAGGAACCTCAACTCAACCTAATCATTAGTGGTGTCAGAGGGGATTGTGCTAAACATACAAAACTGCCATGAGATGATGATTATGTTTAATTGTGAAGTAATCTGTTAAACCCACTATATAAACAGAACATACACATGTGGGTAGCACTACAGGAATTTTTCTGAACACAATTTCTGTGGGATTGTTAACAAGAAACAATGATATTTGTCATTGTAATACAAATGAATAGAAATAACTGCTACAAGCTGAAATATTGCCTTACCTTCACAAACAGTTCAATGGTGGGAAATCCCAATTTTTTAGCTGCTACATCAAACCAAGCCATTGTGAAGTTTATACGTAAAGACACAAAACACGTTCTACATTTTCTTCTGAAAACAATACTATACACTAAAGTTTTACAGAACAGGAACTAGAAGGTTTCTGTGTGTTTCTCTGTGTTAACGTCCACAACAATAAGTGATTTTGACTGATTCATGTTGTGTGGGAGTCGGGGTGGGGAATGCAGGAGGAAACACTGAGACGTTTGTTCACAGCTCACAGAAACACAGAGATTGTTCATGAGACGTGTGTTATGAAAGAGATGAGGATCTGTATGTCCTTTAAGATGATGGGAATCCCTGTCTGATGTGATCAACTCCTACTGTACCATACAATTTTACAGGCCGGATTCTGATTGGCTGACACAGATTGTTCAAGATTGCTGAATTACTTGTTTATCATCTTGCCAAATTACTGGACCTTTTAATGTGATCAAAACAGATCCTGTGTCGTCCTAATTAAACACGAGCTTTCTCTTAATCTGAAGGCCAACATTACATCAGTTTACTATGTTTACTGTCACTCACATCCATTTGTATACACACACACACACACACACACACACGTGTGATAAGCAGCACCAGCATGTGACGTCAAACTGGTTTGTTCATTTTGTAATGGTATGTATTTGTTTGAATAGATTTATTACCGTTGCTATATTTCTGGAGTCTGGAGGTGGTGAGAATGATGATGTGAGGTCTGCTCACCTGAAGATAAGCACCAAATGCATTCTATGTGTTACAGAACTGGGGCCAATGAGGGCATTCAAGAAAATCAGAGACCAGTGCACTAAACATAGAAGACATATGAATACTGACAAAAAATGCAATATGATAAACACTACGGTGTGTTCAGAGGTGTATAAAGGCCTCACAGAATAAGCTTCATGTGTTAATTATCTTAGAATGAGTTATTTCTGTCTACACACACCACTGGTCTCCTCACACAGAATTCATCATGTTGTTTCTACAGAAGCCCTAAACACACAAACTGCTCTTCAGAACGTGTTTCATTAATACATGATCTCCTTCAGCAAAGAAGTGAAATCATGACCACATCTTTGTCCTGTGTCAGCCACCGTAGTGCTTCAACAGTGAGAGGGAGGGGTGTTGGACTGAGCCGTTGGGTGCAATTCACAACCTCACCACTAGATGCTGCTACATTTCATTCACTGGACCTTTTTCATAAACACATCACTGCATGCCAACAACCACTGAGAACACTTTTACAATCCAGAACACCCCAGCAGTGTGGACTGACCCCCTGACCACGCTTGAATCTCGGATCCTTCTCACAACAGCCCCTGACCAGCACACATCTTAATCTGATTGCAGTTTAGAGGAATGTTGGAGATTAACCCGTTACACCCGTTGTTTGCGAGTTTAACATAGCGGGGTTGTGGATGTTCCTCTTTTTGTATATTTCAGCCATTGCAGCAAACACAACGGCCTCTTTGTTATTATGAGTGTGGCTCTAGAGAAACATACGTGTGGGATTTAACCCGGCTTAATGTCCTGCTGCTCAGCAACTTCATGAAACAAGAATTTGGCTCTGCGCACTTTGTACTGAATGTTTTTGAGAATTTAAAGAAACCTCATAGAGGTTAGAAACTATTCTTACTGTAAGGTTCACATTAAACATGTTAATGAACAGCTGTACTGTATATGAACACTGCTTTACACATTTCCATTCAAAAGACCACATCAATTGTAATCTTATGTTTTAAAAAACCTTGACAAATGATATAGCCAACATACATTTTACTTTCAATGATGCCAAATTTGCACTTTTGTTGCTCTAGATTCAGCAACTTTCCAGACTTGTTTAATCTATAAAAGCACATAATAAGAAACTATTTTCAACATTTGATAACTCAAAAAAAGACATGCATTTTCCCTCAATATTACACCATCAGTCACAACATACACGAGCTGTGTCTCATTTTGAAGGTTGCGTCCTCCAGAAATCACATCAAGGCTGTCTGTTTTTCAAAAAAGCCATTGGGAATTGAAAAAAAAGCCAATGAAAATGATTTGGCAAGGCAACATTCTAGAAAGAGAACCCAACACTGTCTGTTTCATCTGATTCGACCTGAAACTCTCACTGTACATTAGTTGTTGAAGTATTTAAGTCATTCGGTTCATGCAAACCATTGCAATCTGCACATTGATGATATTTCAATAACTTTGTTATATCTTGCATCCCTAAAAAGACCTCCACAATCACACTGAACATGAGCTAAAGGACTAAACATGCCAAACAAATGATGTCACAAAGCAGGGAGAAACAGTCAACACTAATCTGGCAGTGGCATGGACATATGATTGAGCGGTCAGTGCTGCATCTGTGTGTCTCTACAACAACACAAGAGAAACCATCCAGCAGAGCCCAAGCACTAATTCAGTTCTCAGCCGAGACAGACTTGCAATCTCACTAACAATACTAACAAGGGAACTAGTCGTACCGTTGAAATATAAACTCAAATTGAAGCACTCTGTTGCTGTTACAGCATGTTGCAAAGTTTTGTTGTACCTTCACATAGAGGGACACTTTCACATCATCAGGATCAGCATCGCAGACATCTTCATCCATCTGTTGAGCGGTCATCCTAATCTTATTCACCATCTTCTCCTCTTCTTGTTGAACTAGAGAGGCTGATATCCCATTCTCCACGGTGACCTCTTGACCTTTGGCCTCACCTTCCCTTTGACCAATGTTGTCTCTCCGGTGACCGTTGAGGGGTCTCGGTGGCTCCTGGAAATCAAAGATCTCGCTGGCCTTTAACCAGGCAGGTATTGTCACCTTTCGATCCCCCTCTCTCGCTTTCTTCTTGGGTTCATCTTGGATAACACCTCTTGGCTCTTCATTTCCTTGTCCTGCCCCCTCCTCTGTAGATGTCAACACTTCTTCGTTGACATGCTTGGGTTGTTCCGTTGCTAAATTCGCTTCTTCAACAACCTCCTGTTTGTCGCTGTTAACATCGTCTGGCTGTTCCGGTTTTCCGCACACCACCTCCAGTACATCCTCAAGTGCATCTGCGGTTCTGCTTTCCTGTGGCTGTTCAGGATGTTCACTCCCTCCCGACTCTTCTATAATCTTCACTTCTTCTTTTGGTTCTATCACATGATGACTTCTTTCAGTGCGCTCTTCATCAGCTTCTTTGTCTTTTATCGTCTCTTCAGGAGCTGAGTGTGTATGAGAGGTTTCATCTCTATATTGCTCGGTCTCAACTTCGCCCATCGTTGAAATGTTCTCAGCCACCTGCTCAAAAAATCCATATTCTTCTAGAGTGACAGCAACAACTCCCTTTTCGGATACCAAATGATCTGAATTCTGAAGCTTCTGGTCTTCGCTCCCACCAATCTGATCGGTGAGGACTTCAGGTGGTGCCTCTGCTGTAATAAAATCAATCTCACTTCCTTCATCGTTCGGGATCTCCAAGTCATTGTTGTGTATTGCCTCTACATTCACAGTCATTCTTTCACATCGCATATCATCTGTCTCTTCACTGAAGCGCTGCAGATCCTCTTTTGATTCTTCTTCAATAGTGGAAACAATCCAACGCTCTTTGTCGACTGAAACGGGTTCCTCTTTGAATATCTCACCTTCATCATCGTTGCTCAACGCAGGTGGTTCTTCAACTTCATATGAACTCACTTCATTGACATCCTCCACTTCTTTAAGTTGCTCTATTGGCTCAGTTTCAATCTGTTGTGTTTCATCATCACTAAACACTGAATTCGCAAATTGTTGTTCATCGGAAATGAGGTTGAAAGTGACCTCTCGTACCTCCGGTCCTGCGCTCACAGTCTGCACATGGATGCTCTCCGCTGTCTCATCCTCCCACACATGCTCGCGTTGATCCTCCATCACTTCTTTAAAATCTTCCACAAGCTCTTCTTCTACAAGAGGTTGTGATTCTGCTGTTGTTGATGATTTAACTTCCATTTCTAGTTCAGGCTCTGCTGGTTCTGTGATTCTGTCCTCATCCACTTCTATCTCTGCTTTTATCTCTAGGGGCGATTCATTTTGGGTAACCTCTCTTTCTGGCCCAGGTTTTGTTTCCTCCTGTGTGTCATCCATCAGATCATATTGCTGTTCCGCTTGATGAGCATTTGAGGTCATTACATTGTCTTCCACACCATCCTCATTCACAATATGAATGTTCTCATCCACCTCCTCAGCTAGTTCAACCTCCTCTTCCTCGGCAGTCCTCTGATCATCCATCTCCAAACACGAGCCTACAGGACAGTGGACAACAGAGCCGTTAGTAATCTCCATGTTGACACTGGAATCACTCTTGGTCTGAGCCGTAACACAACACGTCTGAGATGTTTAGAGTTCAGGGACTATACAGCAAGGTCTCTCTGTATAACCAGCTGACTGAAGCTCCTGGTTGTTTGGTCACTTTGGTGCACTGAGCTCCCCAGGGCTATCTCTCCCTCCTTCTTTCCTTCAGAGGATTATGGTACATTTTAGATTCTGATCCCCACATGACTCGCCTGCCCTCTCAAATCCCCTTCGACGGGAAACTGGTCAACTCAAGATGATCGGTTTATAGGGCAGGGCACGTATTTCAAGCCTCCTATTTACTTGTTTGATTTATAGTTAGTGGTGTAAAATCAACATCTTGTGACTTTTAAAAAAGAAGTGTTTTATTATCGTTTTTATATCAATTTTTCTTCTTCAGTGTTTTATACGTTTTTTTTCTGTTTTTTAGTTATGTCTTTATGCCAAAAGGTTGTCTATATCCTGCAAAGCTCATTTCTTTACTGTTTTTTTTTCAAAGCTATTAATTGTGAAACACGTGAAAATATACACAAATCATATATGTCAATAGAAAATATTATAAATAGTCTCAAACGGATTTTTGCACAATTATTAAAGAAAAAATAAATATATCAAGGGCACCTGCTGATAAATTGACCCAGAACATTTGTCACTTTATGAAGTCTCTTTTCTTCAGGAACACATGCATGCATGTTCCACAAATCCTCACATACAGAAAGTGTCCAACTTTGTTGCATCTTTCTTTTTTTAAATAGAATTTAAGTTTTATCTAAATGCAAATGAAACACATCTGTAATTGTGGCTCTTATGTCCAGATCTTATACGAGTTCATTGTAATTCAAAGACTGCATGAGCTCTGACACGTAGCTCTCATACACACGGACACAGCATTGGCGCCGCCATATTGGACAAGGCAAAACTGCATCATTAACACATATAAGTGAACGAGACTAAAAACTATTTCGCATTACTCAACTGATTTCAATGACTTACGTGGAGTACATCAACATTTGGTTTGAACCTATAATCTCGAAAGTAAGACGGAAAATTAGTTATTGTCATATGTGACAGTAAACACTGTGGAGCCGTGTAATGTAACATATGTTCATGTGTATTTAATATATTCAGAGAACAGCGTAAAAACGGTTTTCACTCGCTGTCTATACGGGGCCCAATTTATCTCTAGAAGTAGCATATCTACAGTTCACTCACTTGACCGGTCCAATATGGCGGCTCTACTGACACATATGCGGCGTCCATGTCTATTACTGCACTGCATCCGATCTGACAGAAGAGGGCGCTCAGCGGGCACTTTCTAGCCATAAACTTAAACATCACAGTTTTCAAACGCATACGCGCACAGAAAACTGTTAATGACTCGTTGTGAATACATTTTAAACATTGTTCATCAATTTGAATAATAATCAATCACGTCGAGCAATGCTACAAACAGAGCGCGTGTGCGTAAGCGGAAATAATGACGTCAAATCAGCTGTTTCGACCCCCAGTGTAGTGTCGCAAGTGCAGACGTCATCATCTTCATTTCAGGAATACATCACGCAGCACTATGCGGCACACTTCATGTGCGCCGGTGTCGACTGTGTCGAGTGGCATTGTGTGTGTCGGCTGTAGGGTTTCCGCCATGAGCTGAGCGCGGTGACGTATGCCATCAAAGCGCTACAGCGTCTGAGATCAAAGCGCCGCCGCGTTTGACATCTAAAGCGCCGACGGCCGCCAAAACATCTGTTGCCATGCAGCAGCCGGAAGCGTCTGAGGTCCAGCTGAGCGACCAGCCCAACGCGCTCATCGCATGTAAAGTGGCAGAGGACGTTTTCAACGAGCACCACTTAAAGGTAGGCGTGCACCGTGCGCGCACTCGGATCACTGTGCACCAGGGTATCCAAACAGGACGCGAGCTAAATGCTGCTTTCGTGAAGAGCTCAACTGCTTTGCTTGATCTACTGGAGGCAGGATTGTTCGTCTTGAGTATCGCGATCAGGAAACGACACTGTGCTTATATAGACATGCGCGTTGGCGCTGTGTGTTTTCAACACTGATCACGGTACTACCATGTTTTGGTTTTGTGTGCGCGCATGCTACCGTGTTGTTTTGTTGTTCACATGTGGGTCATGCCAACATTGTGTTTTCTTGATGCTGCCATTTCCGCTTGGACCATCCTTAAGACGGACCGTTGTTTTATGGAAGATGTAAACTTAGCAAACCAAACCTCTGCAAGCTATGATGAATTTATTTTGATGTCGGGCCTATGACGTAAAACACTGTCCTGTGCCATTTCCTCACCCTCCTGTCATTTCAAACCATTTTTGACTTTCTTTCTTCCGCAGAACACAAAAGAAGACTTGCATCCACTTGCATTGCTTTTGTGTCCATATAATAGAAGTAAATGTGTGCCAGCGGGGTGCAGTTTCCAACTTTCTTCTTTTGTGTTCTACAGAAGGAAGAATATCGTGCAGGTTTGATTGGCAAGAGGGCGAGTAAATGATCGTGACGGAATTGATTAGATTTTTGGGGTGAACTATTTATTACTGTTATTTAATGGCACTTAATTCATGTTTTGGGTGGTTGCTAAGGTTTTTTACCATGATGCTCTGCAGTTTCTATGGCTCTTGTATGATGTTGCTCAAAGGGCCTCAGTATCCCTAACTATTAGCACATTGAGTTAAATATTTACATACTGTGATAATGTGATTTATTAATCATACAGTCCATTTTCCAACTTCTCTTCATGTTCCATTTTAATCAAAGATCTTGGTTATAGTTTCAGTTGTGTACTTCTGTTCAGGGTTTTTCATTCATCTGAGAGCAGTCATTTTAATATAGCATCACACCTGCTGACCTGCGTCTGCACAGATGGAAAAGAAAAGAACGCCTCAACGCTTTGTGTTTTTCCAATGACAAGATCACTGACCAATCGCTGACCTGCAGGATGTTTATCTCCGACACCACTGACACCAAGTTGGTTTTTCTCCACCGTTCGTGACTTTCATCACAGCAGTTGTTAAAATTAGATTTATTATGTAATATTACTCATCCTATTTTTAGTGGAAAGAAGGATTAGGTGTTGAATTTGAAACCATCCCGTAAGAGAAATGGAAATGTCAGTCAGGCTTACTGCGTTATAAACACAAAAAGGACTTTTCCAGAAGACTGTGTCCCATTGGGTTTTTGCACCATTGAATGCTACTTGAAGTCTCGGAAGTTTACACGGTTCATGATCTACGGTTGATCTAATTTGATTAGTCAAATAAGGCACATTGTCATTGGTTTCCTTCAAGCTTTATGCTATGGTTAGTCTTGTGTTCGTAACACACTTTGAATGGTCAGACAGTGGTTTCATCGTGTCTGTTATCAGATATTTATATTTCGGTCAATGAAGAAAACTTGATCTGCACATTTAAAGGTAGACTACACGACATGCTTGAAATTCCTTCTCATAACAGCTGTGGAAGTTAGAAGAGCAGTTCTTCAACTGAAGGTAATAATAGTATAGACGTCTGTGAGGGGCTTAAATGTACCGTGCATAAGCGACAGCTGCTGTCTCACCTCCACACGTCTTTGCATAAAGCATCTAGTTCTGCCTCCCTTTGCATTTTTTCCATCACTTCTTTCGGTTTCATATTTCCATGTTTCCATTCTGTCACAGCGGCAGAGATGCGCTGTTCTCGTCCCATGAACGCACCTCCACGCACACGCAGGCTTGAGCAGTTTGGGTTTTGTAAACTAACAGAACCCACGAAAACATACACACACCGACACGTTTGTACATTCACTGATGTAATGGTTTTAACAATGAGCTCATGACATGTTCTAAGACCTCACACAAACCGTTCTGCATTTTCAATGAGACATAAGCTTGGGTTCCATTTAAAGTTACAAATTAAAAACTGAGTCATCGCATAAAACATTTGCAGATAAAGTCAATGGTTTCCATTCGGTGAGTCGAAGAGAACAATATCATAATATTTTGTTACAAAACATCACTAATAAAAATGGAAATGGAAGCAATGGCTTGATGTTTGTCGTCAGTATTAAAGATGAAATGGAAGTGCTGAGTCTGGACATACATGAGGTTTGGGATGGACATATATGATATGTCACTTTTACAAATAAACCATTAATAAAGTCCAGACCTCATCGTTCTAACATACCCATAACTCTCATTTCTCTTATCACATGATGGCGTGTCCATAAAGCTTTTTTTGCAGAAAAATGCACATAACAGGTGGATGGAAACATGTTAATTGTTTAGTATTTTAAGCCATTTGTATGTGAAAGATAAACAAGAATCCTCTCGATGGTCTAAATGTCTTGAGTTTGTTTTCTTTGAGTTTTGTCTCTGTAATGTTGGTCAAACTCAGAACAGCACAGGTTTACCACTGAATTGGTGAATGTGTGACTACGGCTGAAAGAATGCTTTCTATCCATGCTAGATATTTAGTGCACTATTAAAAGTATTTACTTCTTTTTAGAGTCTGTGATTAATGTTCGAAGTAGGACTTTTTCTCATGAAGCGTATCTCGACCTCTCCACAAATACCATAACCCTGTTTAAAACTACCCTAGCAACTAGGGACACACAATATATCGCAAATGTGCATATCACAATATTTTTGAATTAAAAAAAATTCTAAAAGTTTTGTATAGACCACTTTGAATGACGATAACAACGCTGAACAAAAATAACTTCTTTCAGTTTTTTAACACTACACATTGGTTGAACAAAATGCAATTTTTAACCCAATCAAAATGTGAGATTCCAATTAATAAATAAATCTGAAAGCAGAAGTGCTTCTGGACCAGTGTTTACATATTGTGAAGTAGTCTATAGTCCTTAAGCTTTAGGTGGAGAGACTTTTGTGAAGATGATCAGTAATCAGAAATAATGTCAAATATGTATGTTGGTTATATAACCTTCAGTTGTTAAATAGATATTTTACAAACTTGAACCATTATTCTATCACACATGGCATTATTTATCAAATGATTGGTTATCACATTCAATATGTTTTAAAACAATTTAAATAGATTTTAGAAGGGAAATACTTTCATTGGATATCGTGTTATTTAGCATTGGAATATCGCATTTTTGTTTTATATCGCACAGCCCTACTAGCAACCATCAAGAACCCCTAGCAACTGCATAGATATGAATGAATAAACACTCAACACTTTAGCAACCAGACACCAGCATCAGCACTCACAGACCATCATCCAAACCAATGAAGTGTTCTAGTTTAGATCTTTGACAGATCAGTTCTTGTTTGCCAGAGAATAAAGGAGTTTAGAATTGACAATCTGAAAGTGAATGGAAACATGCTGCAGGGACAGAAGCAAAGGTTACACTGAAGAGTGTCGGACACAAGCGGGTGATGTCATGAGTTTCCAGTCCCTCAGGAGGATTAGTAAATAACAAAGAGAGGGAGTCGGAGAGGTAAAGACACTGGTGTGGTCATCTCTAGCGGTGTGTACGAGAGGAAGGAGGTGCTCGGAGGCGTGGGCTGTGCTATAAACAGCATGAGATCTACTCAGACCTGGCAGCACAGCTGAAAGCGCGAAGGAAAGACCAGAAGCTCCTCTCTGTTGGGATTGTATGGAGTCTGTTTGCTGGAGAGAAGTTCAGAATCGGTGCTCGGGTCACATTGGTTGCATCTTCATCTGGCTCTGTGTGTGACTTTCTGAATGTTTTCAAATCCTGGTATTGGAGGTTGTCCTTTTTGTGGAGGAGTTGGCTTGCTATCAAACTGAAGTATGCATCTTAAAACAACTATGTGCAACAGTGTCTGTCTAGTGGCCATGTTTGTAGACCATGACGCTTTCAGTCGACCGGAGATCCAGGTGAGGTTCGTGGTTATAGAGACAATGTTTAAGGGAATAGTTCACCCAAAATAAAAATGCTGTCATCATTTATTTAAACTCTACCTGTGAAAGACTCCAGCTCACCACCAGCTCACCACACTTTATTTATAGCGTCTGTGTTTCTCATCTGTAGGTGCAGTTTGAAGCTTTATTTCGTGAATTCGATCAAGGCGCATCGTTCCAGTTCTTCAAAAGCTTCAGACGGGTTCGGATCAACTTCACAGATGTTCTCGCCGCAGCGGAAGCCCGTGTCAAACTCCACAAGAGCGACTTCAATGGAAAAGAGATGCGGTTGTATTTCGCTCAGGTAAAAACGTACAGAAAAGCTTTTTGAAGAGACCGTGGTACAGTGAGGGTGTGGAATTAAATGATTCTTTTATCATTCAGTCTAATTCAAAGTCCCTCTATGACTGTTGGCCACTGTGTAAGTATGATCGCTTATTAAAACAACATTTCGCTCACAAATCGTTCGTGTCTGTATCATAAATGGAGCTACACATCAATAAAATGCGAATTGTATTAGTTTTAATCCCTGCAGAAAGAACAATATAAACCCAACTGAAACCATTACAGAAATTCAAATGGTTTCCATTCAAATACCATTATGAACCATTAGCCATTCCCATTAAAACCATTTCAAAATTCCTTTTGTAGTCTGTTTTGGGCATTATTCTTCCATGCAGAAAAAAAACTATAGAAACCATTAAAGATGTTTTAATGCTTTTAAGGGGATTTGTTTTGGTTTTAATGGAAACTGTAAGGGTGTCTTCTGGTATTTGATGGATTATATTGATGGGCTGGGGTAAATCCTACTGGAATAATGCCCAAAACACACTACAAAAATGAGTTTTGTGATGGTTTTAATGGAAAAGGCTAATGGCTCATAATGGTATTTGAATGGAAACCATCAAAACCTTTTGTAATGGTATCTTGTTTTTCCCTGCTTAAAAACCACTGACCTTTCCTGTAGTTCAGGTTAGAGCGTGGCGTTCGATCCCTGGGATTGCACATTAATAGAAACAAATGTATAGTATAATGCAATGTAAGTCCCTTTGGATAAACGCATCGGCCAAATGTTTAAATAAATGTAAATGTCACAGAAATTCTAATGTTAATCAATGAAAAAACATTTCACAACAGTAGCTTTTTCCATTAAAACACATCCCACCAATAGAATCCATCACATACCCATAGACACTGTTGTAGTTTCACTAAAACCAATACAATTCTTATTATAACCATCAAATCCATTTCATTTTCTATTGTGTTTTGTGCAGGTTTGTGTTGTTTTTGAAGGGGTCTTGATCGAGCTACGGGGCAGAGTCACATGCTTTGTGTTTTATTACAATGAGAAAGAGACTCGTCACATTCGATAACTCACAACATTAGAAAATACACTAGAGGGAGTAAAAATGCCTTGTGTTGTGTTGTATTTGAAACGCCACACCGACGACATCATTGTGTCCTCATTTGGGTAAACGTTGTTCTTTTTCTCTGTTTGTCTTTCTGACGTCTCTGTACAGTCGATACACATCGGCAGCTCTCGCCTAGAGCCTCCTAAACCAGACAAGCAGTTTCTCATCTCTCCCCCTGCGTCGCCCCCTGTAGGCTGGGAGCAGTCGCAGGATGCCACGCCATACATCAACTACGACCTCCTGCGTGCCGTGACTAAACTAGGACCAGGTATAAAATACTCAGCATCACTTCTGTTGTTACTCTAAAAAATATGATCATGTTTATCATCATTTGATACCTCGAAGAACAGGCTGCTTTCATTTTTTTAGGGTTCTCAGTTTTACATTCACAGTGGCACATTGTGTTTAAACACGATGCAGGGTTTGGCCTCAAACTCAATCTATTTATTGTTCAAGAAAAATGTGTCCAAATGTATTTTAGGTGAGCAGTACGAGCTCCACACGGGAACGACCAACACGCCCAGTGTGATCGTACACGTGTGTGAAGACGACAGCTCGGAGGGCGAAGAGGAGACGGAGGGCAACAAACGCGCTCGCCCCAAAATCATCCAGACCCGTCGTCCAGACAACGTCCCTTCAGTAAACCAGTGAGAGAGCCATTCTGGAGAATTTCATTTGGCTGACCAGCAAGGAAATAACCAGGAACCTGCAGTTTGTCATCCTGACCACCAGAGGGTGTTGAGCGCCAGCCCCTTCCCAGTGGGGCAGAGTTGACCATTCTCCTTATCTCAAGTTCATTTCTTATTGTCCATCGCTGATGGAATCAGGGACTCTGCAAGTTTCTCTCGTCTTAAGAATGTCATTATTTGCTTGACATGGCGACTGTGTAATAGCGATCACATCCGGTTTGAAGGAGTTCTGTGTAGCACAGAAAGCTGAACATTGTGTCTGAAGTGTTGAGTGTGTATTGTTGCCATGTGTTCACATTCATCGTCATTATCACGTAGCGTTCGTACCACCTTTTTTTTTTAAAGTCATTATTGCTGAAGTACTTCACGAGCTCCTTTAAGTATTAAGCACTTTAAGAATAGAGCCTTATAACGTGGTGAACAGACAACATCCTGAAGTACTCGTCTTTGTATATAGAGCGCAACGGTGATCGCTCGCATGTCCAGCGCTCGTGGAAGTGTGTTTCCAATTTATTTGTTCCTGAGAGAATTCTTGTTTCATTCTTAAGAGTATTTAAACCCAAACTCAATCAAACTGCTTAAGCACAAAATGTTCTGACAAATATCTGAGATAGATCAAGGGGTAATGAGCTAGAGAACTGCTATCCCATGAAGCATTGCGATTGACACAAACATCAGGTTGGAGAGGAGCCTCACCATTTGATCCTGTCAATCATTTTCCATGCGTTCTTTCCACAGATCTTTCTGCATCGCTGAGGCATGATCAACATATTTTCAAATTTGCGAGTCGAATTTCTTTACTATCATTGTCTCTGTTAGAACCAGTGTGATTAAAACGATTATTATCAGTAAATCCCAATTATTATCTACAAGAAGACTAGTCGGGAAACTGTGGATTAGTCCAGAGGCGTTGAGAGTCGTGATAACGGAAGTTTTTTACGTGTCACGTGATTCATGGAGCATTCAGATAGTTCCAGGAAGTTGTTTTCTCTTTAAATGCTTTATTTGGTTATTCGTTTATTCATTATTACGTCTTTGAATGGGATAAAGGTTTGTCACAATCGTTCTGTTTAGCCACAGCTCCACGAGTTACTTCTGGGAACTATTGAGACGCTCCATGAACCTCCATCGATGTGAAGTCTATGGAGCTGATGCCTCTCTCTCTCACTCTCTTTCTCACTCTCTCTCTTACTCTCTCTCACTCTCTCTCTCTCTTTCTCACTCTCTCTCCTTCTCTCTCTCACTCTTTCTCACTCTCTTTCTCACTCTCTCTCTTACTCTCTTTCTCTCTCTCACTCTCTCTCTTTCTCTCCCTCGCTCTCTCTCTTTCTCACTCTCTCTCTTTCTCTCTCTCACGCTCTCTCTTTCTCTACCTCACTCTCTCTCTCTCTCTCACGCTCTCTCACTCACTCACTCACTCACTCTCTCTCACGCTCTCCCTTTCTCTCTCCCTCTCTCTCTCTCTCTCTCTCCCTCACTCTCTCTCTCTCCCTCACTCTCTCTCACTCTTTCTCTCTCTCTCTCACTCACTCTCTCTCACTCTTTCTCTCTCTCTCTCTCTTTCTCTCTATCCCTCACTCTCTCTTTCTCTCTCTCTCTCACTCACTCTCTTTCTCTCTCTCTCTCACTCACTCTCTCTCTTTCTCTCACTCACTCTCTCTCTTTCTCTCTGTCGCTCTCTCTCTCTTTCTCTAATAACAGAAAATATCCTCTGTATTTTTCAGACCTCACATACTCCAAAGAAAACAAGTTCAGATTCACTTTGAAACAATATAACACTAATACTTCTACATGTATTAAGGAAACGTTCAAAAAGTATTTTTTGTTTGTGGTTTTTCTCACAGTTTTCACGTGTCTTGTCCTGCTGTCAGTCTTTCACATTGCTGTTGGTTGATTACGTCACTCCCGAGGTTTGATTTTGTTGAAATTCAACAGATAATACACCGGAATGGCCACAACACATCTAGATATGATGATTTAATGAAGATTTGGAACCTTCTCTTGTTTTTTTTCCTGCGGTATATAAGCTTGAGTAGATCATTCTACAATATTCGACGAGATCTTGACTTATTAGTATAGTGTAGAAATCGGCAAATCTATTTCTTTGAAATGACATGACATGTCACGAGCAGACGTTCAATGAAGATTCTGAATGTAAGCTCCTCAACACAGCCGCCGTGCGCTCATCGTGGTGTTTGCAGAATGGCTCAGTTGTGCTCTACCGTCTCTGGAGATCTTTGCATTATTCTAGATGTTCACATGTCATCCAGCCATTTCAAGCAGCTGTAATGTACTGTGTATATTTGATGTATTTGAATGTAGCTCATATCTTGAATATTTCAGGATTTCTATCAGAAAAGAAGAAATAATCAGCTAGCAGGAGTGTGAGGAGAGATTAACCTACCTTTAATAAAACCATCTTGACCAAAGACGTGAATCTCGAGTTTATTTGTGTCTTATGGAAATCAGGTTCTTGTGATCTTATAGTTTTATGACCATACACACGATTGTTATTTCTTCACCCTCATGTTTTTAAAAACACTGAACACAAAAGAAAATATTTAGAGAAATGGTTTGGTGGTTTTGTTAGTGTCATTTGGTTACCAGCCTCCTTCAAAATATATTCTTCAAAACAGGTTTGGAGCGACAATGATGCATTTTCATTTTTGTGTGATATATCCCTTTAAGACGCTTGATGTGGTTTACTGCAGGCTTTGTTTTATCAGGAACATCTTGGTCAAAAGGTGGAAGTGTCCTTGCCATGGTCATGTTTCTGGCTCACAGTTCATCTCCAAAACAATAGAATGGAGCCACCTGCTTTCAGTCAATGAGCGATGTTCATACTATTAATCAAAATGATATGATTTGTAACAGTCTTTACTCTATATTAAAAGGTCAAATACTTTTATGTAAATATTAGGGCTGTCAAACATTAATCATATCCAGAATAAACTTTTGTGTTTACATAATATAGGTCGGTGTTCTGTGCATATAATTTTGTATTTATGAAAACATACACATAAGTACATATATTTAAACAAAAATATCAAATATAACAATTAATACATTTCATTTACTGGTAAATATAAATGCATACATTTGAAATGATGTTTATCTGTATTTGTATTTTTTGTCTTTCTAAATACAAAATGAATATGCACAGTACACGGATCTATGTTATGTAAACACAAAGCTTTATTCTGGATGTTTGACAGCCCTTGTAAATATATCATATAAATGCTTGTATATATAAACTGCTATAAATCAAAACTAACCAGTAGACAAAGCATTTTTATTACAAACGTAAAGAGGTAATAAATAAAATCTGAGTATCAAAAAGAGACTTTGCAGTAACACATGACGTCCAGATGAGCATCTGAATCCACAGCAGCCTGAACACACGTCTTCACACCAAACGCTGATACTCTCCTGAAACACACAAACACTGTTCAGGTCATGCGTGATTCACTGGTCTATAGAGCTCCGGAGGTTTGCGTCATGCAATCTGAATTCAGGAGAACGGCTGTAGCATTGGTGTTGACACCGGTCAAAGCAACATTTATAAGCAGGCTGTTTGGAGCTTTCATTTAATCTTACTATTGTAACACGATGGACACCTGCTGTGCGCCAGGATGCCAGAACAGGTGAGGAAAACAAAGGATCCTGAATCCCCGATAGACGATTAAATGGTTAACTGCAATAAAATGTGCTAACCAACACATGTCACCAATAACGTGATCTCTTTGCTGCCCAATCCCAAACAAGACACATGAGAGCAGCAATCGCCTAACGTAAGTCCAGCCGTGAGCTCCATCGTGTCTGAACACCACCCATGGCTTCAATGGAGGGTCATTGAGTTTTGTGGGAAGGTTTAACCTGCAAGATCAGCGATTTAGCTATTCTGGCTACAAACAAGGACCGCTAGGGTCGATTACGTTAGCTAACAACACAATTGACTTACCGTTATAATGACGACCAAGCAGGTTAAATCCGGCAGACACCAAAGTTGAACATTTATTACAAAATTCTCCAGGCTTTAAAAGAGTCTCCGGAGTAACGTAGGACGATGAAAGGTTGATGAGTTAGTTGTAGATATTAGAAATCGATCGGTTTCTTTATTGATGGGCATTACAGGGATCTGTTATGTTTAATGTATGAAGTTTTGCTCTGCACAGGTCTGTGAACTCTGTTTCCTTGATACTCAATCATTTCATATCGGCTGCCGTCTGTCCTATCCTGCCAGGATGACGGCGTCTGATAACTGCCGGAGCTCTATTTAAATCAAAGATGAATTCTTATTTCTACCTTTGACACATGTACCTGCTCACAAACTCATGATGTCAGTCATCCTTCTTGTCATCGATGATTTCTTGAATTTGCTGAGCAAGTTTCTTCTTCATTTCCACTTGCTGTTTGAGGGCGGCTTCTGCTTTCTTGCTCTGATAGATCTTCGCTCCAGCAAATGCCAAACACAACAACAGAGTTTTGGCTGCCAGTATGTAGAGCAGCAAAGGAACATTGTCCAAAGCCTATAAAACACACAGTTCAGTCACAAAACGTTCAATTCACATTCAACCTCAAAAGAAAAATGTAGAACGTGAGGAGTTTTCTTTTGGTGACAATATTTCAAAGGCAACACATTTCTTTTCAGTAATACTGGTTATAATCCATATGTGCTTTACTATGACAATAATATTATTAAACAACACAAATGCATAACTAAGTATTCATGAATTAACAATACAACTCTTTTTTTTACAATGATAGTCCATAATGACCACAAGTGTAAAGTTTCAAAAACAACTCCCAACAAAATAAAAAGATTAGTGTGTTTGTCTTCTGCAAAAAAATCCTAATTTTGTGAATTAATTTGATACCAAACTATGTATATATCATTTCATTTATGTTTTTTTTCTATGACGTAAATATCACTTTCAGAACAATTATTTAAATGACATAATCATCTCCCAGGAAGTGACATCAATCTGGAGGGACAACAACTGCACAAACAAACAGGGCTCTCACTAAAATCCTTGGTGTTGTTGGTTTTGACACGAAACCTTTACTCTAACCATCTAAACTACATATGATTGTTAAAATTGCCAAAGTACACGGGTGCGTGATGACGTCATACTCGAAACACCAAGGATAAAGTGAGAGCCCAAAAAATAAGATTATTATGAGCAATGGACTGAATGCATTCTGTGATGATTTATGGCGTCAGTAGATTTGTCTCTTTTTGTTTAAGCACCTAAGTTTAAGTAGGTAACAACACTACGTACATTTTAAAAAGTTTACTGAAAAGTTTATAGTTACTAAACCATGATAGAAAACTACTCGGCACAACATGGACAAGTAACGTTCAGAGATATTGTTGTCACTTCACAAACAAGACGTCTTAAGACCTTTGCTGATGTCTAGCACAGTCTAGAAGGTAATGGAAGGGTTTCTTTATGCGTGCGCGTGCGCGTGCGTGCGTAGCAGCTGTTTACACACGTTAACCCTGTAGTGCCCCATTTTGCCCTGTTTGTACCATGCAAGTTACTAACGTTGAGTATAATGCGGTGTTTAATTACACGTATAGTGAACTGTTACAAAAAAGTACAAATAAAGTATCAAGTGCCGCGGTAAGACCTAGTTCTTTGCATGTACCGCGGTAATACCGTGTGTTTTGTCAACTGTTTACAAGTACGTTGTATTGCCGTATAAATATCATAGTACATGTAACATGTTTAAAGGCATGCTCCCATATGTCAATACGTCTCCAAAAATGATAACGATGTTACTGTAGCATTACCGAACTACGACATCCGGCTGACATAATACATTATATAAATAACAAAGGCATAGTCTTACCCGCCAGTTGATCATGATTATTTCTTCTGTATGGTGAATAAAAACTCTGAATTTAACTGAAGGCTTTTCTATTTAAACATCTTCACACGTGGCAGTAAAATGACCCATTGGGGGCGTGTCTTGAGCACTGTGGTAACGTTAGAAAGAAAATCGGTGGAAAAGCAAACAATAAAAATATGCGCATTTTAATTAAATGCGGCCTTTGGCTCAAAGATATAAAAAATTTGGACAAACATAAAATAACTTTATTTCATGAAATACGTCGAAATGTCCCTGTAACATGGTTTAAATAGCCTATGCTTCATTGTTCGAGAAGCTGACGTTGCACGCAAACGACGTTGTCTTGTGACGGCCGTTACTTTTTAATTCGGTGGCCAGAAAGAACCAATCGGTGTCGTTTTTGATTTACCGAGTGTGATTTTTTTATAAACGCATACATGTAGGTCCCTTGATCACGTTTACATTTCTGCATAGTTTAAATCCCGTATGATTGAACTATTCAAACGACCATAACTTTGTCTATACAAATGTTACCAATACGATGAAAAGCGTTCTGATATTTGAATACATCAATGGATAACTGTCTTTCTGGATCGCACAGCGCCACCTAGAGGAATAGTTCAATGCGTCCAATGATCATGATTCGTGACGTTTTAAAAGCTTTACGCATTAGGACACGTGCGAAGTACGCAGCCAATCAAAATCTCTTTCTTTAAAGAGACAGTTGTCCTTCTAGAAAGACATGGAACATTATAAGAGCAGTAGTTCACACTCAAAATGATATTTCTGTCATCATGTTCACACCCTAATGTTATTTCAAACATGTATGACTTAATTCCAGTTCTTTCTGCAGAACACAAAAAGAAGATATTTTGAAAAATGTTGATAGCAGAACAGCACAGCCCCCCATTCACTTCTACTGTAATAAATCCAAGTGGAAGGGGTAATCCAAGCAGTAATACACATGATACACACATCTTCCCAGTGAGTACAAATATACAACAGAAACAAGATCAATGCACATGCTATACACATCCTATGGCAGATATACATCAGCAGCCCTTACACGTGTGTTATGAATATCAACCGGAGGTGATCATTGAGTCAATTACTAAACACTCCACATTTTCTTTCATGGCTGAGGGTACAAAACTCTTCCCAGAACCTGTTTTGTTGTGTGATAATTGTCTATATCCACCACCTGAGGGTGAAAGAATGAAGCATGAATTTAGAGGATGACACCAGTTCTTTATTATAGGATTTGCTCTGTGAGTGATGGTAATATATTAAAAACATTATTTCTGAGTGCACGGTAAAATGGCAAGTGACACATAGAATAATACTGCGATACAAGAAAAGTAATTTTATTTCAAAGAAAATTGTAGTTAATACTGAAGTTACTGGAATATTATTTTCAGGTGAAAGCCCTGCAGGGGGCGCTGTAATATTACATTTGACTGTACCTGGACGAGTGGAGGTTTAGATATAAGGGCTATATTCTCTTTTAGATGGAGTTTAGCATGTCAGGCTACACCTAACCCTACCTAATAAAATACTGGTGAATTGCCAAAAAATAATAGTTTGGGTTTGGATTCTTTGCAGTGAGAATGAAAAGATAGGAAGATAGTTGCCTAAGTAATCTTAAAGTGACACTTCACCCAAAAATGAAAAATCTATCATCGTTTACTCACCTTTGAGAGTTGTTTCAAATCTGTATACATTTCTTGGTTCGGAAGACACAGAGAAAGATATTTGGAAGAATGCTCATAACCAAACAGTTCTCAACATCCATTGTGTGAGGAAAAAAAAAGACTTAAACCCATTTTTTGTTCTGTTGATCACAAAAGAAGATATTTTGAAGAATGTATGAGGTAAAATCTGTCTGGTTATGAGCATTCTTACAAAAATCTTTCTCTGTGTTCATCAGAACAAATACATTTATACAGATTAAAAGAACTCTAAGGTGAGGAAATGATGACAGAAGGTTAGAAAAAGGAATTGTTGGAGGAGCAAACAGGGAATCTGAGTTTGTCTGGATCAGGTGAAACACTTCACTGACTTTTCTTTGTGCTTGAAAAGAAGATGCAGGACGCTTCTGAGAACAGCAACAGCACAGCCTGACACTGTTCTCTTGAAAATGAAAGAATCGACCTCTAACATCTGATGAAAATAATCAACTCAACTCATCTGATCTAATCTAGAGAGAGTTATTATGTTGAATTCTCATTCATTTGTATGTTTTAGTGCGATCTGCTCTTGCGCACCTGCCGGTTAGGTCTCATTAGTGCCTTTTCTAAAATTATAACTTTTTTACAGTTCACAGTAATTGAAATGAATTATCAAATGTTAAGAATGAATTGTTGTGACATCAGTCTGACTGGTACAATCCTCGCCGGTCCTGTCAGCATCTCTGAGATGGGTTTCTGTCAGCCCACACAGGATCAATTTGCTTTTCACATTTTTCGAGCAGTTGAGGACTTTTTGAAATGCATTTGGATTATTATCGATGGCCTGAAGTGCTGAGCTCACCGGTCATAAAGTGGAGCGTTAATGAGTGTTGGTGGGAGTGAATGTAGGCGGAAGAGTTCCTCAGTCCAACTGAACAAACATTAAAGAAAGAGAGAGAGAGAAGTGCAGAATGTCTTGAGATCTTCATGAGCTGACCTCCCTCACCACCTTCGCTCCGCAGGCCCCCGCTCTCAAGCGCTCGGCATGCTGGGTAAAACAACACTCTTTTTTGAATCAGCGCAAAACAACATCTGTCGGTTTGTGCAGCTGAGCTGTTTTTGTATGTTCAGGCTGAACGATGGGAGGTTGGAGGTCTACGTATTGATAGACTCTCCCTCGTAAACTCCGTTCCAAGACCTGCGAGCCTCTGACCTGAGACTAACATAGCCAGCAGTCATTGGCTGGAGTTATAGAGGTGACTGTAGGCCGCGCTCAAACTGATTTTGCCAAGTGGTTGATGTCCTCATGGAAAAAAAATGTGTTGACCTAAAGACAACATTTTTATAAATAAAACGCAAACCATAACTTACCCCTTAAATCAGAGGGAAATGCTACATGAACACAATGAACACCTAATCGTAGTTGTAAGATTAAACTTCAAATAACTGTAAACTTTAATCTGAAATCTGATTGGTTGATTTAAATGTTGTCATCAAGCATGTCGGCCGTGGTGGTGGAAAAAGACTCTTTTACATGATGTGTCATGATTGTATCATGCCGTGGAGCTTGAAGCCCAGGATGGAAACCTCGAGGTGCTCCAACATTTGATGTGAAATGAGCTCAGTGTCCCCAAACCTTTAATAGAAACCAACTGCTTTCTTCCTTTACAAGCTTTGTCTTGAAATTCCACAAATAATTCTTCTTTTCTTATTTCTTCAAATGTAATGTTGTGTTGGATCAGTTGTGGTTAACACTGTTGTGACACTGTTCGTAAGCCCTTGTATTGAGTGAAAGGACATTTCTTGAGATCTTCATTAGAAACTTTATATATTTATGATACTTATCATATGTATTTACCTAAATAAACATAAGTTTAAAGTCTATATTTTTCTTTAGATTTTGTTTATTTTACACTACAGATGATAGTTAACAACACCAATCCTAAAAAACAACACATGTACGGCTACTGTTTAGAGTTTCTCTTTCAGAGAAAGTGAAAAATTCACTGTTTATGTGAACACACATTGTCCTCGAGCTGTGTGTCTGTTTATGGTGCTGGTCTTCCACCACTTGACACTTTTTATTGCTCAGAGGTTTTAATTCTTCGCTCAGGAGTCATGACGAGTTTCATTTATATCTCATTTAAAGGGACAGTTCACCCAAAAGTGTCATCAATTACTCTCCTCAAGTTGTTATAAATCTGTATAAATTTCTTGCTTCGGAGGACACAGAGAAAGACATTTGGAAGAATGCTCATAACCAAACTGATCACATTAAGACTTAATAACATTAAGTCAGATCTTTGACTTCATCAAAAATTGTTTTAATTAAAAAAGACACAGGTGTCGCTTGTTGTTCCCTGAACTCTTTGGACAGAAGCATCTGCCAAATGACAAAATGTAAGTGGGACTGATGTCTTTTTGGAGTTAATACAATACATTTGACATGTTCTATAATCATTTTTTATTATGTTAGTAAGGAAACACATTCATTCCGGGGGGGCAACAATTAAATTTTTCCTGCTAGTGCACGTGTGGTTTTATCACAGATAAATGTCTGGAGGGGGGTTGATGTCCCCCTGATGTTCCAGTGTTTGTGGTGCATGTTCTGATCGGCACCTGTGCTCTGCTGGAAAACACATGCACGCATGCACAGTTATTTTAGAAAACTTTTTAAAACAAAACACCAAATCAATTCTTAATATTTCTTAATCTGGTCATTACATTTGTTTTCTACAATGTTTTATGCTGAAATGTTAAATAATAATAATGTTATATTGTATTCACTAACCCTAACCCTATAGTAAGTACATGTACCTGTATTTTTCTCTTACTCTGTACAAAAATGGTTAATTAATTACACTGTAACAAGAGCACTGTCAAATAAAATGTAACCGAATTTTTTGCAAACTACTTGCCTCCAATTGTCATATAGAGAACATTTCTCATAGTCCGTTCATGTCCTGATAGATTCAATTAAGTCCCGTCCTACATGTCTCCTCATTGAATATCCTGTTTTGTTCGGGATCACTTCACATCAAACAATTCAAATGGCTTGCAAACACTGTATCTCGTATAAATGGTTTTGAACCAGAATTGATTCATTTATGTTTTGTCATTATGCTCTTTGGAGCCCCATAGACATTTAGTTGACAGTGTATTTGTTCATCTGCCATAATAATACAGATACAAACTGCGCTCAGTGTAGATAGACCATTACCATCCATGTACATCCATGTTCACTCCAGAGTCCAGACATCAAGTGCATCTCATCCGTTTGGTTTTCACAAGCCATCTGAACTCTTGAGCACATCTAGAGCCGATCCATATCTCCAGCCAGAGGCTCCGAGAGCAGCGTGTACAGTACGAGAAGAGAATGTCTGAACAGGTCACGTGCTGAACACGTGCAAACTCTGGTGATGTATGACACGCAGCTGTTTCAGACGTCTATAATGAGCTCCATATAGTGCCTGTAATGTCCTGTGATGTTTTTAGATAGCAGTGTTAAAAATGACATCTGAGCGTTTCATCAAGGAAATTTGACACAATGATGCTCGTATGTTGTGTGATTCATTGGAAGGATGTTAGCTTGCGGTTGCCATAGTTGTCAACATGTTTCTTAATACAGTCGCTACACTGTTCGAGATGGTTGATAGGGTGTTGCTTCAGCTACGGTTGCTAAGGTGTTTTGAATTTGTCTTAAGTTATATCTAAGGTGGTATGAGGTCAACACAATATAATTGATGTTCCAAACTACAGTATTTTTAAAGTGATGTTTTCTCCATTTGGATCCAAATTCCAGGGGGTAAAATATGGCTTTAGAAAAATGTCAGCATCATAATTTTATTTTTTAACAGAGATTGGTAGATCTATAAGTAGAATTTGTTGACTTCAGCTATCCTTGGTACATTACATGCCAATGGCGGCATTTCTAATAGAAGAAAAAGCATATTTTTTGTACGTTTTTTCAAGGTTTGCATGCCTGTTACTTTAGAAGTATTAAAGATATCTAAAACATCTTTGGGAATCTTATCTGGTTGTCATTTATAAGGTCCTACATGGTACAGTTCCAGAGATATGGGAAGCTCAATACATCTCCATGAGCAAATTGAACCCATTTTATGGTTGAAAAGCAAATGTGGGTCACTTTGCACACAGCTGACTAATAGTAGGCTATTATATCAATTTGTTTGTTTGATTCTAACAGATCATTTTTTATTTTTTCTACTGATCCTGAATGTGTGTGACTTCAGCACAAGGTGCATTTAAATGATTAAAAACTCCATTAATACAATCCAGCTCTTTTCTTTAGGCCACAAGTGGATGCTAATTAAAGTTGTGGCATGAATATTGATTCATTGACAAATTAATCCAGAAAAAGCTGGCGTAGTTAAACGGATGTTAGTGAGAAACCCTGTGACAGAATGGCTTTTGACATCACAGTTTGGCATTTGTGATGCAGAGAAACATTCTTTGTGATAGACGATACAGCTCATGTGGGTAAAACATTGAGCGCTTGTTTGCTTCATTTCACCGCAGATTTCTTTGTAAACAAGACACATTTCCATGCTGGATTTGCAGAGAGACTGAGATGAAAAAGCAATGCTGTGCCGTCAATGTTGAATCCGACCGGAATCTTATGTGAGTAAAACACATACCGTATGTATGATGCTTCATTATTGCTATGTTAGATGTGTTTATATGTCCTGATTGTGTGTAACCTAGGCGTCTGACCAAGTTTACAGAAGGCTCCAACTCCGCACGTAGATTGTCAATGAGACACAGAGATGTTCATTACAGGGCACACTGATGTCTTTTGGGACTGTTGTTCAATCATAGCAGTGGGCGTTTACTTCCATGTCTTCAATGCGTTTTACTTATTGATTTTGTAAAATGCTGTAACAAGTTAAAGGAATGGGAAGAAGGAGGTGGGAACTGGAGAATATTTAACAATGATTTATAAAATATTTATAAAATGTAGATCAGTGGTAAGAGCATTTTTTTTTAGATTCAACTTTATTGTCATTACACATATACAGTGTAACGAAATGTAGTTTAGGTCTAACCAGAAGTGCAATTAGCAATTGCAGGATATACAGTGTGAATAAATACAGAATACAATATTAGGAAAATACTTTACAATGGGCATGTACTATGAAAATATGACAGTCGGTATGTACTATGAACAATATAAACAGAAGGCTATATACTGTGAACATTAATGTACAGGTGGTTATGAACAGATAACAATATAGACTATACAATAGTGCAAGTGACCTGAGTGTGCATAAGTTACAGACATTAGCTATTAAAGTTACAGTGCAATACATGAGTAGATGCAGTTATACATTTACAGTGCAGTAGATGAGTTAGTGCAGTTATTAAAGGTACGGTGCAGTACATGAGTTATTGAAGTTATACTGCAATACATGAGTAGATGCGGTTATACAGTTACAGTGCAGTAGATGAGTAGTGCAGTTATTGAAGTTATAGTGCAGTAGATGAGTAGATGCAGTTATACAGTTACAGTGCAGAAGATGAGTAGTGCAGTTATTGAAGTTATAGTGCAGTAGATGAGTTAATGCAGTTATTGAAGTTATAGTGCAATAGATGAGTAGATGCAGTTAGTTATGCAATAGATGAGTTACAGTGCAGTAGAGAAGTTGGTGCAGTTACTGAAGTTATAGTGCAGTAGATGAGGTAATGCAGTTATGAGAGTAGTCCATTAGTGCAAATGAGCATTCAGTGTAATATTTCAGGTGTGCAAGTGAGCAGTATAGAGTGCAAATGATGCAAATGATGCATCATTCCGTTAACAACGCAAGGTTGTGGGATCAATCCTAGGGGATTGCAAATGCCTATGTAAAATGTACAGGATAATGCAATGTAAGTCGCTTTGGATTAAAGCGTCTGCCAAATGCCTAAATGTAAATGTAAATGTAAATAAAATAAAATAAAATAAAATAAACAAACCACAAAACAAAACAAAAGTAAAATGCCGGCAGCTCCCTCATGGTCAACTGTCGGGCACACAAACATAATAAACAAATAAAATAAATAAACAAACATAATAAACCATAATGTAAAGTCCAGGCCTGGTCTTCTCTCGTCATACACTCCTGTCGCTCGTCCTTTTATGCTTCCACTCATGATAACTCGCGTCAGCGGCCTTTCGTCGTTCACTCTGGGCTCTCGTCCCACCTTGCTCGATACAGACGCATTTTGTAAAACTTATTGATTTCGATGTTCTTGAATGTAAAGACCACGTGAACGTCAAAAGTAGACCTCGCACAACAGTATAAAATTATCAAAAAGGCCAGTTCATCACACCTTTAAGTGTGTTAGTTAAATGGTATCAAACATTTCTCACAAAATCGTATTTGACGGCTTAACCTTTAAATCCCATAAAGAAAAGGGTTGCAGATTGAATCTTTAAACGCTCTTAAAAGAAGCATATTTATTTAAACATGCAACATAATAAAGTCACGTGATTGGAATGTTTAACCCATCTTTAGAAATGAGTATGCATGATCCTTCTGGAATACATCCTAACTACACAATGCAAGACTCCTTCGATGATTCCGCATGATACAGCAGCTCAATGCTCACATCACTTGAGCACCATTGACGTCACGACGTCCCTGTATGTATGATGCTCAGACGTCATGTCAAAGGTACACGTCCCTGTGATGCTCAAAGAGGATTTCTCCCATGGGTTAAAACCAGCTTTGAAGATAACATATCAGATGATAAAGGCTTTGGATTTGAATACATTATTCTGAACTCAGTCCAGGCTAGAAAACCTGTCTGCAAAGAGATCTGCATGATATTATTCATGAGTAAAAAAGTGTTTTGAAGGCACGATTCATTTGAAATGATGACACCAGGCAGAAGAGATGTCAACAATGTGTCAAACTGAGCTCACATTAGTCAATATAAGTGAAGATCTCAAGATCAACCAAACGTTTCTCACCACATTTACTCAAATCCAGATGCTTTTTTTATAGTCAAACATTTTCCAGCTGCATCTGGGGATTTAGGCCAAAGTCTTTGGAAAGATATTTATAGCAACATGCTTCACATGAAACACATCAGGCATGCATGATCATGAATGTTTCATGTGTTATGTGAAAGGTTGTGTTGGTGGAAGTGCAGCGGCGGTGTATCTCTGCTATCAAACATGTTTTTGAGATTACTCTCATCTAGTGTAACCTTAGCTGGGAAATCTCATGGAAACATCTGTCATATTTTGACCTGACTTTCTTATTAAAAACTCCTAATTCATTCATAAGTTTAATAATTTGAGATTTTGGAGTTCACAAGCTCACTGCTATAGAAATACATAGGTCTTAAAAATGACAAAAGCACAGTCATAAAGTGAACAAAACAAATCTATTTGTCTCTTATTTCATGACACAGTCAGATACGCAACACTCATGTTTACTTAATAGAAAAAAGCTTAAAGGTTGGTGTGAAAACACGGGACAGAAGAGAAAACTGTGTTGTTTGTGTACGCTCCCGCACAAAGAAAAGAGGCACAATAATGGATTGTGTTTAAGTTTTTTTTATCACCAATCCTGTTAACATGCCTTTAGGACACTTTACATTTACATTTTTAGGCATTTGGCAGACGCTTTTATCCAAAGCGACTTACATTGCTTTATCCTATACATTTTACATAGGTATTTGCAATCCCCTGGGATCGAACCCACAACCTTGCGTTGTTAACGCAATGCTCTTACCACTGAGCTACAGGAAAACTTGAATAAACACCAAGAGCCATCAGGAGTTTGTTTACCTTGAAAAGATGGTTAAAATTCACTCCTGTTGAAAGAAAAAACACAAAACATTTTTTTCTTGTTCTGATGAATAAAGCAAAGCCATTGAGGTTTAACCAGCATTAGGGGGAATAAATAATGAGGAAACGTTCATGTCTGTCCAACCAAAGAGAAGGTTTATCCTGAAGAATGTCTGGTGTTTCTCATGTTATCATTACAGATATATATCAGCAGTGATGTAGGACAGCTGCACCAAACACCAAATTGAATCTCAAGGGAAGGAGTTCACAGAAACAGAAGATTAGCACAAGTGCCTATTAATAGCGAGAAGAGATTTAGAACAACAAACTCATTCAGTGCATTGAACTCCTAGCTTTTGAATAACCGCCTCAGGTAAACGCTCACCATCATAAAACTCTCTGATGCAATCATCATTTGGACCGTGTGAAATGATCCGCAGACGGATGGATTTACCCTGAGTCCACATGTTGTCTGCATGAACGCACAAACCATCCATGCGGATCTGAGCTGTGAATGTGTTGGGAATGCGACGTGGGGAAGTTGAATGTAGAGTTATTTATGAGCGACTCGTGTTCCTGTGTGTTCCCCTCCGCTGGCCTCTACAGTCGCCGCACTCTCACAGAAAACAATCTTCCGTTTGCGGCTCTTGTGTCGCGATGGAATGAAAAAAATGTTTGAGCTTCGTGGATTGCAGTAGTCAATCTTTAAAGCGTACTCTCTAGCATGCACACCGGTTGCCTGGCAACAGCAGGTTGTCATGAGGGTGTGGGGAACAGACGGTTCGCTCGAGCCTTTGGCTGATGGGTGAAAGATGGAAGATCTTCTCATATACACTCGTGATGTTGAAGACTTTCACTAGTTTCTGTCTATTTTATGGCATCATATCTCTGCAGGACTCAGTGAGGGGACAGATTCATCAGTATTACCGGGGGGACAGGGGGGAATTGGGGGGCGAGGTGATGGTGGGGTGAACAGTGGGACCAGGCGATGTCTGTAAATCATATTGTGCAACGCGGTATTAGGAGTGTTAACACACCAGCACATCACCAAGAGAACATTTTGGGCTGAAATAAACCATTATCCAGCATTACAAGAATAGGGATTATCAGACACTCTTAACTCCTTGGGCGTTATTCAACATGTGTCAGGACCCACTCACCTTCGTAATCATACTTTAGATTTAATACTTTCTTATGGTATAAATGTGGACGATGTTCAAATCGTTCAGCAGAGTGAAGATATTTCGGATCATTATCTGATATTATGTTTGCATCAATTGCCTACGGCTGCAAATCAAACTCCTTGTTACAAATATGGTAGAACGATCACTTCAACTACCAAAGATGCGTTTCTCGATAATCTGCCTGAATTGTCTAAAATATCTAGCATGAGTAATAACGTTGACGATTTTGACACTACTATTGAAAATTTTAACTCTACTTTCTCGGAAATATTAGACATAGTTGCTCCTCTGCGTTTAAAGAAAATTAAAAATAGCAGCCCAACACCGTGGTATAATGAACACACTCAGACTCTAAAAAAAGCATCCCGTAAAATGGAGCGCAACTTTAAGAAAACGAATTTAGAGGTATTTCGTATAGCATGGAAGGATAGTACTCGAAATTACAGGAATGCAATAAAAACGTCTAGATCCGCCTACTTTTCAACACTAATAGAGGAAAACCATCACAACCCTAGGTTCTTATTTAACACCGTGGCTAAATTAACAAAAAATAAGTTGTCATCGATGTCAGATTTTGATTATCAGCATAACAGTGATGAATTTATGAACTACTTCACGAGTAAAATCCAAGATATAAGAGAAGAAATTATAACAATGCAACCTGTAGTGAAATCCGCTGAACAAACTAACTACAGCACCCCTAAGGAGAAATTGCAATTATTTTCTACAGTAGATCACGATGAACTGTCTAAAATCATTAGATCATCTAAATCATCAACATGCATGCTAGACCCTATACCTACAAAACTACTGAAAGAAATGCTCCCAGAAATTATAGATCCTCTTCTTAGTATTATTAACTCATCTCTGACATTAGGACATGTGCCTAAAGCATTTAAGGTGGCTGTTATAAGGCCTCTTTTAAAAAAACCCAAACTCGACCCTAAAGAACTAGGGAATTACAGGCCTATATCGAATTTACCTTTTATATCTAAAGTTCTGGAAAAAGTAGTTTCAACTCAATTATGCTCCTTCCTCCAAAGGAATGACATTAATGATGAATTCCAGTCTGGATTTCGAGCATGTCACAGTACAGAGACTGCTTTGATCAGAGTTAGAAATGATCTGCTTTTAGCGTCTGACCGTGGCTGTATTTCGTTATTGGTGCTGCTAGACCTCAGTGCTGCATTTGACACCATTGACCACAGCATACTTCTACATAGACTCGAAAATTACGTCGGCATTAACAGAATAGCGTTGAAATGGTTTAAGTCTTATTTATCCGACCTTTTCAATTTGTAGCAATAAACAATGAGGTGTCCCGCAAATCACAAGTCCAGTACGGTGTACCACAGGGCTCAGTCTTGGGACCCCTGCTCTTCGCATTATACATGCTACCTCTAGGAGATATAATAAAGCGACACGGAATTAGCTTTCACTGTTATGCTGATGATACTCAACTTTATATTTCCTCGATGCCTCATGAAACCCAGCAGTTTCATCGAATAAAGGATTGCATAGTTGACTTAAAAATGTGGATGAGTAACAATTTTTTACTACTAAACTCGGACAAAACAGAAGTGTTACTGACTGGACCGAAAACTGCTATGCGTAACAACCAAGAATACTGCTTAACGATTGACGGATGCTCCATAAAATCCTCGTCATCAGCTAAGAATCTTGGCGTTGTATTCGACAGTACTCTCTCATTTGAAAGCCATGTCGCATACACCTGTAAAATTGCATTTTTCCATTTTAAGAGTATTTCTAAATTACGTCATATGCTGTCACTGTCAGATCTCGAGAAATGAATTCATGCATTCATGACATCAAGACTAGATTACTGTAATGCACTTCTAGGTGGTTGCCCTGCGGGCCTATTACAAAAACTGCAACTGGTTCAAAACGCGGCAGCTCGAGTTCTTACACGTACAAAAAAGTATGAGCATATAACCCCGGTTCTGTCAACCTTGCACTGGTTACCTATAAAGCATCGCATTAACTTTAAGATCTTGCTTATTACCTATAAAGCCCTACATGGTCTAGCGCCGCAGTATTTGAATGAACTTCTATTGTATTACAGACCTCCACGTACATTACGCTCTAAGGGGTCCTGTCAGTTGGTAATACCTAGAATTTCAAAATCAAGTGCAGGTGGTAGATCCTTTTCTTATCTAGTGCCTAAACTTTGGAATATTCTTCTCTGCACGGTCCGGGAGGCAGACACACTCTGTCAGTTTAAATCTAGACTAAAGACTCATCTTTTTAATCTTGCATACACTACACCTCCATAATATTAATCCTCAGAGGATTTAGGCTGCATTATTTAGATCAACCGGTACCAGGAACACATCCAACAACAAATGATGTACTTGTTGCATCAAAGAGTGCAGAACAGTACTCTACTCTCAGCCAGTCTTGTCTCTTTGTTCCAAGGTTACCGCAGGATGCAGTTCATGCCCAGACCTGGCAGAGCTGAGAATGGGAAGCGGTGACCTGACAAGAGCTAAGAGGATAGAGCTGGATAAAGGACGCGACAACTTTGTTTTTTCTACAACATTTCAAATGCTATTAGATTGTTAATGATAATCTTAAATCCTTAATTTTTATATTTTTATTAAGCCTTGTTGTGCAAGCACTGTTGAGCTTGTGCAGAGGCAGCAGCTTTTGCCAGAAGGGAACTGGAATCCCCTGGTTGGGCCCGGGTTCCCCTGAGGGTTTTTTTCTCGATGGGAGTTTTGGGTTCCTCACCACCGTTTGCATATTGTTTTGCACTATCTGCCTGGCCGGGGGGGCTGCTTTAGAATTCATACTTGTATTAAATGTGTCTCATGTACAGCTGCTTTGTAACAATGAAAATTGTAAAAAGCGCTATATAAATAAAGTTGAGTTGAGTTGAGTTGAGAGCACTGAACATATGGACCTCTTCAGTGACAAACTCAATCTGACTTTAACTTTGTAGAAATCTTTGAGTTGTAACTTTACTTGACGTTGTTTATAAGATACCCAAGAGCTTCATTTAAAATCATTATCGTAAAATCACTGTTGAAAATCACTGACTACTTGTACTCCTTTTTTTCTGCTCTCTCCACTCCTTCATTGTAAAGTGTCCCTATGATGGAGTTCTAACAAAGTCCTTGTTGCTCTGATGGTCTGTATTCTTCACTTTCTGTCCAGAATATTTCAGTCTCAACTCGAAATGTTGTGTTTGAAAAGATCTTTCACTCGCCACAATTGCAGATTGCAGGAACCGACTGTTCTATAAATGTTCAAAACGTTAACTGAGCCTGTTGAAGACTTTAGATGTAATCAGTCACTTCAACATTTTGTTGATGCCTGAATCTTATTTATCATGGAAGCAAAGTATGAATGGTTTGCAATAAACAACAACAACCCCAAAGAATGAGGAACATTGATGGTGATATCATTTTCAGTTCTTACTAACTTAAAGCGTTATCAAACATTCAGTAAAAGTGTTTGGCAATGCCTCCATCTGTGTTTGTTGTGTCAACCTGCTGTCTTTTGTGTCCTCCTGAATCTCGACTTTCACGGAGTGCTTTGTGTTTGTACAGTTATGTTACTCTTTTATGTTTCTGCTCGCTGGATGTTTATAGGAAAGCAAAGATTTTCTGAGGGCACAAATGTTCAAGAGCACACCAGTCATGTGGCAACTGGAGAAGATTGTCATCAGCAGCTCACTGTCGTCCATCAAAACCTGTTTGTGACTCTTTTATCAAAGTGGAACACAAAAGAAGATATTTTGAGAAATGTTTCATTGGTTTTGTGTCCATACAATGGAAGTCAATAGGGTTCAGTGTTGTTTGGTGAGCAACATTCTTCAAAATATCTTCTGTAATCATAATCCATCTTTAAAAGAATAGGGATTATCAGAGCACAGAACATATGGACCGCTTCAGTGACAAACTCAATCTGACTTTAACTTTGTAGAAATCTTTGAGTTGTAACTTTTGCCTCTCCGTTGTTCTCTGTGTTAAAACATTCAACTGCAGGATACTTGACGGTGTTTATAAGATACCCAAGAGCTTCATTTAAAATCATTATCGTAAAATCACTGTTGAAAATCACTGACTACTTGTACTCCTTTTTTTTTTATTTGACATTGAAATTGAAAATTTAAGTAAAAATGTTTACTTGTCAAATACAGATTCATATACTTATAGCATATGGTAAGACAGATCTTGAAATCTTTTTGACCACCAATCCATTACAAAAGTCAAAATGAAGGCTATAAAACTTAGCAAACAAGCAAACTTTATTTATAAAGCACCTTTATAAAGGCTGCCAATGAAGTAAAGCTAAAATAGGAGAGATGTGCTCGTAGTTCTGAGTTTCAGTTTTTGTATCATCTGCAGACGAGCGCCCTATGACCCCCTGACCCCGACATACACACACACACAGTGATCCAGACGAGCGCTAACAAATAAGGAACTTCATCTGAGCAGCTGCCTTAGATGGAAACGCATGATTGACTTCATCTGGCTGTGGAACGTGTGGTTAGAGTTCATTTTCACTTGATGTTCTGAGCCAGAGAACTTTTTCTCGTTTATAATATACCACAAATATCTTTATCTTTAATATATCTTTCTGTTTATTTTGCTTATATTCCTTGTTCATTTTGGTTCAATTTATACTTTTAAAAAGAAATATATATATATTTGTTTAACATCCCTGTTTTTATTTGATCAAACATGTATTCATGATCCCGGCTCTGTTCTAGATAGAATCGCCCACCTTTCATTATGCAATCAATTGGCACAATATAAAATGAAGTTCTGTCCTCCATATATATATATATATTTTTAAATGCATGACGTTGGGGAACCAAAATGGTTGATGAATATAGTACTATTGAAAGCCACGGTGACATTACGTCTGTTTCTTAAACACATTGAATCTTGTTAGAATTGAACTAGTTTAGCAGTGAAGTGTCTTTTCTTTTGAAAGTGTCTCCCAGGGAACGAAAGTCAATGTTCTCGTGTGCTGACATTTGTCCATGTTAATAAGACTTCCATATGTTCAAAGGTGCGTAAATGTCCTGGTATGTGCTGGGATTATCTTCTAAACGCTAGCGTGTTGGGAAATGACATTGTCCAATGACAGACGCGTTTGTTGACCCTCAAATACGAGCATGTTTGTTTGAAATGTGAATACCATGAGAGCAGTGAAGTGCATAAACAAAGTTCAGAGTCAGGAGCTGAAACACGGGACAGTGAAATGACCGCTGAGAGGACGGCCAGAGCCAAGGACAGTGGGTGTGCCGGTGTGAATATTGGGACCTCCTCCCACTTGTCTGTGCTAAACTTTTCCACTTCTCACAGTGTTCTCGGCCTGGCATTCCTCGCTCTCGACTGCTGGAATATTTCAGCTCCCGAAGCAAAGTATAGCGAGTCAATGTCACGTCTGTATCCGGAGAGCCACCTGGAGATCTAAACGTCTGTGTTCATAAAGTCTCAAGAAAGAGTTTTGGCTTATCACAGATCTCTCTCTTTCTTTTCTCTCTGCTCACAAGAATGAGAATTGTTGATGAATGTGGAGGGCGTAGCGTTGGAGGGCGAATGAAATTTGGTCCCGAATTGAGGTTATAAGCTTTCAAAAACTAAAAATATGAAAAATGCATATTAATTGAAATAAAAGAATATATCAAATATGATGCCAAAGAACATTTATTTGTAAAAATTATTATATAAGAAATATTTATATCATGTTTTCACCACAGGTTATGTTTAGGTAAAAATAGCTCATGAGCATGACTTTCTGTCATTTTTGCAGTCCTTTTTTTTGTGGTTGAGTGCATTGTGTCAATGAAATTTGTGAATTATTTATTTATTCTAAATGAAATGAAAAATACGGTTGTTGCCTCAGCAATAAACTAGAATAAGTTTAAGTTGAAGCACTACAATTATTACATAAACATAATAATAATAATAAAATTAAATTAAATTCACTTGTATAAAAAAAATATATAAATAAGTAAATAACAAAATAAAAAAGCATTACCATGAAAAGTAAAAACTGAGTGTATTATTGCCATTTCAAAAATTGTGATGAAACTGATAACAAAACTATAGTAAGTTAAGAATGTGTGTGTTCTCTTGGAAAGTTGATCTCTTGTTTTTTTCTCAGAAGAATCCTCCATAATAATACAACTATGATGTCATGTCTACACATGTTGGATGTTTTGTTTTGCTGCAGAGTTCTGAAGTCTTCGTTCCTGTAGATCACTCAAAGTTAAAGGACTCTGCTGTAGTTTCCAACATAGCGAGACAAAGCAATGCGGTGGACTTCTTCCTTCCCTGTATCCCAGTTTTTGTTGGCAGCAGGTCATTCAGTAACTCTGTGCCTGAGGGGGAATCCGACCCGACACAACGCATGCAGATTCCATCAGCTATTACACAAGGTCCTCTGTCCAGCACTGATGTGTGATCGCACCTGATTCAGCCGTGTTTCTCTGCTTCAAGAGCATGAGGAGAGAGAGAGTTACAGTTTTATTCAAGAATAAAACCGTCTTTACACCATGTGCATGTTGGGCCTCGTGCAGGCTATTTTCAGAAACAAATGAGTGGTTTGTAAGGCAGGAACGCTTGGTCCTGTGAAATAAATACATCTTACGAAGTGGTCAGACGCGCTAGCTGTTATTTTAAAACTCTGGCCTCCAGTTGTCCTGTATCAACTGCTTAGGAAACCTTGTAAAGGATGTTTGTATAAATTTAGGACAATTTTCGGACAGTGGAGGTTGAGAATGAATGAATATATTCTCTAAACATGTTCATGTTTGGGTAAAATATGAACAAACTGAATGTCCATATTTGACCCAAACATGAGTTGAAACAACGTCGCTGAATTTCCCCACAGTTGGGTTTGTCCGTATTTTATTCAAAGGGAAAGTTCATCATTTTGTCACCCTAGTGTCTTTCCAAACCTGTATGACTTTCTTTCTTCTAGAGAACACGAAAGATGATTTTTGGAAGAATGTTGATAACCAAACGACACTAAACCTGTTGACTTCCATTGTAGGAACACAAAAAAAAGACAACAAAGTTGCACAGGTTTGGAATGTGTGATTTCTCTGAACACTTTCTGTTACTATATGAACTGAATGTGTGTTGAGAGTCCATATAAAGAAAAGATGTTTTGTGTCTCAATGGTTTTACGTGAGGGATTCTCCTGACCTTTGCTGCGTTTGTTGTGTCGGTTGGTGAACCTGCCCACACCTGCACTAATCTTCACTTTTACTGTCTGTTTTGGGTTTATACGTCTCTATACGTCCACAGTGTTTACGGAAAAGCACAACCGTCATGAGGGCAGAACTGTTAAAGTGCAGCATATACATTGACTTCAGCTAATGTTACAAAGAATCATATCAAACTACTTAACAACTAATGGGTTGGATTCAGGTTTTGGATTAAAGAGCAGTCAGGAGTTTGTAAAGAAAACCTTCATGAAGAGGAATGATGTAGACATGATAATGATGTGATGAGGGAAGCGGTGTGCTTCAATGCTCTCACATGAGTCAAGCTGACCGCCGGCCAGAAGCTCAGGTCATGAGTCCATGAGTCCATGTTCTCTTGCATGACATGCTGTCGTTTTTTTCACAGACACTCATAATGCTTCAGCTAAAATGCTTTACAGAGATGTCTATATCACTCTTGGTAACATTTTAAAATTATGTTTTTTATTTCAGAAACTGAAAGCACATACAACAACAGTGAACGGAAAAAAAACTGTACAAAACGTATAGGGGGACAACAACTAGGTAAAGAAAAATAAATAAATGTATATAAAAAAGGGCAAGTTTCATACTCATTATTAATATAAAAACTATACTATAATATAAAGTTGAACCCTTGAGGTGTTTCTGCCAATCTCATATTAATCTTGAGTACCTTTAGAGTAGAATTGCATACATTGTATCTTCAAAGAGGGGTAGGAGTATTAACCACATGCGGTTCATGTCCGGCATCTTTAGTGCTGGGACGGCTCCATATATCAGTTTCAAACCATCTCCAAATCCAGCTTTATATCCACAGTTTATATAACAAACATATGTTCTCGGTCTCTCTCTTGCACACAAGTGAAAGTGACGTCTGCGCATGCTCCTTCTTCTGCTCTCCTGTGGCCGTGCCGCATGCTTTTCCATGAGAATTATCCAATAAGGGAGTAAGAAAAATTGTTACAAAACAGTTTTATATGTTCGAAAAAATTCTGCATGATCGCTGGGGTAGTGTATCGAGCACAGAAATACTACGTCATATGCCCAACTCGTTTTTTGACAAGTTGACCATGTTAAGCACAAGAAGACAGCACGTTTAACATTGTAAAGAAGTCAGAATGCTTGACACATCATTGCAGGGCCGCTTTAAGAAGACTTTAAATCTTCCTCTTGACTCTTTTTGAGCTCAGTGATTTCCTGATGTGTGTTCTGCTCTCTCCACTCCTTCATTGTAAAGTGTCCCTATGATGGAGTTCTAACAAAGTCCTTGTTGCTCTGATGGTCTGTATTCTTCACTTTCTGTCCAGAATATTTCAGTCTCAACTCGAAATGTTGTGTTTGAAAAGATCTTTCACTCGCCACAATTGCAGATTGCAGGAACCGACTGTTCTATAAATGTTCAAAACGTTAACTGAGCCTGTTGAAGACTTTAGATGTAATCAGTCACTTCAACATTTGTTGATGCCTGAATCTTATTTATCATGGAAGCAAAGTATGAATGGTTTGCAATAAACAACAACAACCCCAAAGAATGAGGAACATTGATGGTGATATCATTTTCAGTTCTTACTAACTTAAAGCGTTATCAAACATTCAGTAAAAGTGTTTGGCAATGCCTCCATCTGTGTTTGTTGTGTCAACCTGCTGTCTTTTGTGTCCTCCTGAATCTCGACTTTCACGGAGTGCTTTGTGTTTGTACAGTTATGTTACTCTTTTATGTTTCTGCTCGCTGGATGTTTATAGGAAAGCAAAGATTTTCTGAGGGCACAAATGTTCAAGAGCACACCAGTCATGTGGCAACTGGAGAAGATTGTCATCAGCAGCTCACTGTCGTCCATCAAAACCTGTTTGTGACTCTTTTATCAAAGTGGAACACAAAAGAAGATATTTTGAGAAATGTTTCATTGGTTTTGTGTCCATACAATGGAAGTCAATAGGGTTCAGTGTTGTTTGGTGAGCAACATTCTTCAAAATATCTTCTGTAGAGTTCTGCAGGAGAAAGAGAGTTAACATGAGGGTGATCGTGAAAGACAAACACTTAATAACAACATTGTGTGGCTGTGGATTTGTCTCGGTCTCTTACAGTAAATGGGTTTGTGTCTGTAAATGAGTTTCTATTTCTGCTCCAGACGACGGTATAATGAGAGGATGAGAGCTGAGGAACCGAGCGGATGAATGTAGGTGTCTTCCCTGGAAAAGACCAGTGGAAAAATCTCTTCAGGGTCAATGTGGGCGGGGGGGGTTGAAGTGAAGTAACCTGAACCCTGAAGAGTGGCTCTGTTAGGTAAAGCTCTCTGTGTGTCTCGGGGAGAGAGAGAGAGAGAGAGAGAGAGAGGGAGAGGGAACAATGGTCTCTCACATGCGGTGAGCCACGCACACACAATAGCTCTTATGTGAGCGAGATGCTGGTGGACAGATGTGCTTCTCTGGAGGCCGGATCTCAGCGAGAGAAATGCATTTGTTGAGATCCCCGGAGAGACTCGACAGTCCCGGTGATTACAGGTGCATTACAAATGAGCTCTTGATAGAGGATACATCCCCCAAAAACATGTCCTTTACTCAGCCTCAGGTAATGCTGGGGTATAAAGGTACAGTTCTTACCATCCTACATTGGAAAACTCTAATCTGTACTTTAGTCTTTACTATAGTATATCGTATCTATTATTCTATTTACATTTTCAATTCTATATTGTATTTATACAAAATAAATAAATCTTATTATATTATATTTCCTATATTTCAACTATATACTATAATAAATCTAAAAACTAGAAATTGTTCTGCAGTTTTCTATAGTAAATCCTACAGTATACTGTGGTGTTTCATGTGGGATGCTGAGACAGAAATATGCGGTTTCATTTTGCCTGTCTGTCAATCGGCCGAACAGCTTTACGTTATTTACATAGAAACATTGAGTTTTGTTAAAATATGATAAGAACTTTAGAGACTCAATCAATTTGTTGTGCACAACATGAAGCTGAGTAAGTTTTTATGGTTTCCAATAACTTTACAACTTATCCAAACAATATTATTCAATTGATGTGCGGTCACGTGTATTTGCAATTTGTTAAATAATGGCACAGTTTTGTTCTTAATAAATGATGCCAAACCTAACAGCTTTGTGTAGTATAGTAATTTACTAAGTCACTTAACAAAGATTAGACAAAGTTTCTTAATGAAGACAGAGTTTATATTTCAGGGTGAAGTGTTTCTTTAAGAGGTGCTAAGAGATGTGAGAGGAAGTGACAGTTGTCGTCTTTGTAAATTGAGTTTCTCGTGCATTGAAAACATTCATTTTTCACACAGATTTGCTGGTAATATGTACATTTAACAGTGGAAGGTTTGAACAAAATATATTCGCCTGGAGTATAGTTTTGGTTTTATGATAATAAATACATTTATGTACTTGTTCCTTTATTTATTTTTCTGTTAATTTGTATTGTATTTTTGCACATGGGACCGCCATGTTATAGGAAAATGGCTTTGGAGTTTCCCCCAGGCAAGACAAAAACCTCTTGGTTGCCATTTTTGGTCACGTCTTTCCAGTCCCGGCCTCCCGCTGTTATCACGTGCACTGACAGATCCAGTATGTGCCCCCCCCCCTGATCTCTGCCCAATGATAGTCTCAGAGCAAACAGAGACTTCAACACAACATCCATTTTTCTTGACAATAATCCCTCGGTCAGACAGACCAATTACAGGTTATCAAATGCTTCTTTAAATAATAGATTTCACTGTTTAAGGGTTCATGTTAACTGCTACTTTGTGTCTCTTGAGACATTTTTGTAACATTCAAAAAATAAAAGGGAAAGGTCACACATTCTCAGCAAAGTTACATTTTCCTGGCAGGTTCAGGTCACAAGACTCCTACTTGAATATAACGTTAATTCAGATACCGGAACAGTTTTCTTGAAACAGGTTTATATTTTGTGCTCAGCAGAGTTAATGAGTGCAGACCTCAATGAAGAAAAGCAATATTAAATGTGCACGGATCGGTAAGAAAAGTGAATGTTCCAGCTACTGTTGACATTCCCACAAACCTGATTTCACCTTGAACATCAGCGCTGTTGAATCCCCCTCTTAAACACGCATGTGACAGGCATGCCCATGCCCATCTGAGCTATAAAACCCGCTTATCTGAGATCTATTTTCAGTCTTCACCAAACAAATACCTGCAAACCCCGAGAGGAACTATTAAGTCATTTTCATAGATTTACTGCCGTATATTTCTTTTGTGATGTTAAACTGCACTTAAGTGGCAGAAACTAAACCTAATACGATGTTGACGGACAAAAGATAGCAAAAAGTTTACAAAACAAACGAGGAATTCAGGTCCAGTTTGATCTGTCAGATTTACTACTGGGCGCCACAGAATACAGTTTGCACAGTTATAATCACTTAGCTTTGAATTGAAGAAGTGTTCAAAAGTCATAAATATAAGGTGGTGCCAGTCTGAGAATAAACAATGAAATCATTCATAAGAACAGACAAATAGAGCTCAGTGATGCACAGATATGAAATCTCACCAAATGTTGAAAACTATCTTATGTAGATTTGTTGAGGACACATCAAATATTTAAAAGGTCAGTTCTTCATCTAGGTTGAATGACCTACATGTGTGTGGATGAAGGTTAAAAACATTTGAAGTTGATGTCAGCCAAACCCCGCCCACATTTTCTTAAAAACCCCTCCTTGAAAGCAGGTGAGTTGGCAGGGTATAAATTTTGAGAACCTGGATCAGACACACAGGGACTCTTGTTTCCAAAGAGACTCAGGGAAGGACTTAGAGAAAAGCTCCAAACTTTGGGTTGGATTCCATGAGGAAAAATGGGACTTGGCGTGAGTTTATGTTTCTTATACTTTTGGGATTATCGTATATTACTACATTTCGTTACACTGTACCTGTATATGTGTAATGACAATAAAGTTGAATCTAATCTAATCTAATCTAATATTATGCTTAACATTAAACATGATTTGTCAAGGGTTTTGGTAACGTTTCAATTTTAAAGTTATGTGTTAGTTGTCTATGATATGTTTAATGGATATGTTTCCCTGTTAATAGACAGGGAATGATAAGTACAAATTGGCGGCGACTTCAGAGGATGGATTCAAAATGCCAAAAAAGGGGAAAAGAAAGCAGAAGGACTTGGACGATTTGAAAAAAGAAGTGGATCTGGTGCGATACTCACATAAACAAATAAACACAGAAAGTACACACTAAAATTACTGCAAGGTGATATGTGAGCAAAATTTAGTTTTGAAGGGAACTCTTTGGGTTTTTTCTGCAGGATGATCACAAGTTAACTCTTGATGAACTTCACCGCAAATATAGCACAGACCTGACCAGAGTGAGTATTTTTAAAAACATTTTTTTAACCGTAACAATTTTATGACTTTTGGAGTTATTCAAACATTTGTTTGAGGATAAGATACTTTTTTCACTTGTACATGATTGCATTGAAATGTAACATTTAAGCTCAAGACAGCTCTCATATCTGATTGGCACCTTCAACACTAACCTAATAAGTATATATACAAAGGCTGCATTTAGATGTTAACCGGTTCAAAGCAGGTCTGTTCAAGGTGAAACAGTCCATGTATTTAAGCTAAAAATAAAGTAAAATGTGTGTGTACCATTATTCTAGACATGCAACCTAATCACACAGGAACTCTGGCTAATTCTTATAAATTCATACAATGTGAATCGTACCAAAATGTATAATTATTAGAAACACTGAAGCCCCTCCTTTAACCCCACCCCTGAACCTAACATAACTGGTGCGAAAGCAAATCATACTAAAATCTAAAAATAACACTGTACAAATTCATACGAATTAGCCATGTTATATGATACTTACCAATTCTCTTAAGATTGTGCTGGTCCATCCTTGTGTAACGGAAATCCGTTCACCCAAATGTTAGCAATCCCTGCTCCATACCCACCCCACTGCTGTAAGCACGATGAGGAGGGGCACGATTGCCACTGTTTGGTGAAGCTCACCTGAAGCACTGGTTTTGGGCACTCCTCTGGATATCAAAATGCCCATTGGTGTACTTGCAGGTTCAAGAGGGGGGTTGCCAGTGAAAGTGGGTTGTCAACTAGCTCAGCCATTGGACGCGCACTCCCGGATGCAAGGGTGCGTGTTCCTGACATTGGGATGGCCCCTACCCGGACCACACCCTCTGCAATATCCAAACCTTGCCCTATCACCACAAGGACACCATGTCCACTCTAACTTATAAAATATGAAATCAAGGCCTGAAAACCACACCCTCTGCCTGTCTTCAATTTACTGTTCACTGTTTATTTCTGGTAGGGCTTGACATCTACCTGTGCGAGAGATGTCTTAGCCCGTGATGGACCCAATGCTCTAACCCCACCTCCTACAACTCCTGAATGGGTGAAGTTCTGCAAACAGCTCTTTGGTGGATTCTCAACACTGCTGTGGATTGGTGCAATTTTGTGTTTCCTGGCATATGGAATCCAGGCTGCCTCCGAGGACGAACCAGCAAATGACAATGTATGAGAGATTAAAAATTGTCTAACTTTGGCACAAATAACTTTATGGTCATTAAGTCACAGATATGTAAACCACAAATGAAAACCTTTTTTGTAGCTTTATCTGGGAATTGTGCTGGCTGCTGTGTCATAATCACAGGATGCTTCTCGTACTATCAAGAAGCCAAGAGTTCTAAAATCATGGAATCTTTCAAGAAACTTGTCCCTCAGGTACAGAAATATTCATTAGTTCTGTTGAAAATGTGGCTGTCACACAAAGCTAAGAATGTGGTCTGGGTTATTCTGTTCACGTAGCAAGCCCTGGTTGTGCGTGATGGGGAGAAGAAGAACATCAATGCAGAGGAAGTAGTCGCTGGTGATTTGGTGGAAGTCAAAGGTGGAGACAGAATCCCAGCTGACCTGCGTATTATCTCTGCACATGGATGCAAGGTAAGGCCTACAGTAAAGCATATCAAAGTAGAAGTAACAGAATAATTCATTCCTGCTTATTGACTTATCTAGTGTGTGAATGAAGATGAAAAGAAACTTGAATCTTACCTCTTCCTTTCAAGGTGGACAACTCTTCGCTCACTGGTGAATCTGAGCCTCAGACTCGTTCTCCCGACTTCTCCAATGAAAACCCTCTGGAGACCAGAAACATTGCCTTCTTCTCCACCAACTGTGTTGAAGGTACAAAACATCTGAAGTATGATGAATATAATCAAAAGGACTAGCATAAAACCCAGCTTTAAATTTGAACATATCTTCTAGGTACTGCCAGAGGCATTGTCATCAACACCGGTGACCGCACCGTCATGGGTCGCATCGCCAGTCTCACCTCCAGCCTTGAAGCTGGACAGACACCGATTTCTAGAGAGATTGAACACTTCATCCACATCATCACTGGCGTGGCTGTTTTCCTGGGTGTGTCCTTCTTCATCCTCTCTCTGATTCTTGGATATGGATGGTTGGAAGCCGTAATTTTCCTTATTGGAATCATTGTTGCTAATGTACCTGAGGGTCTCCTTGCCACTGTAACTGTAAGTGCAGCCACATTGTTTAATCTGTCGGGTCTTTTCTAAATCCTTCTTATCAGCACTTTAATTTTATCTACTCTTGCAGGTGTGTCTGACTCTGACCGCCAAACGTATGGCAAAGAAGAATTGTCTGGTGAAAAATCTTGAAGCTGTGGAGACTCTTGGCTCAACCTCCACCATCTGCTCGGACAAGACGGGAACTTTAACCCAGAACCGGATGACCGTGGCTCACATGTGGTTCGACAACCAGATTCATGAAGCGGACACCACAGAGAACCAGAGCGGAACCTCATTTGACAAAAGCTCTCCAACTTGGGCGGCCCTCGCTCGTATCGCTGGCCTGTGCAACCGCGCCGTTTTCCTTGCTGATCAGAACCAGGTGCCAATCCTAAAGGTATACTTGAGCACTCAATATTTACCTTAAAGAAGTCTTAAATGTACATCTAGCTGTCCACCACAGTATGGTATTGATGCAACTGTAACTCAAACAATCTTTTGCAGCGAGAAACAGCTGGCGATGCCTCTGAGTCTGCTCTGTTGAAGTGTATCGAGCTTTGCTGCGGTTCAGTTATTGAAATGAGAGACAAGTACTCTAATGTTGCTGAGATCCCTTTCAACTCCACCAACAAATACCAGGTATTTATATTCTGAAAGATTCTCTGTAGATCAGATGGTAGAGATTTGACTAGTCTGGCTTACAGCATCTAATCGGCTTCGCTCTAGCTCTCAGTCCACAAGAATCCCAATTCCTCAGAGTCTAAACACCTGCTGGTGATGAAAGGAGCCCCTGAGAGAATCCTGGACCGATGCTCCTCTATTCTCATCCAAGGAAAAGAGCAACCTCTGGAAGATGAATTGAAAGATGCTTTCCAGAATGCTTACGTAGAGCTCGGAGGTCTTGGAGAAAGAGTGCTGGGTAAAGCCACCTCATAATGTTCTGTATTGCTGCTGCAGTATAACACACATGGATAATTCCTGGTTCTCTCTCACAGGCTTCTGCCACTTGTCCCTCCCTGATGACCAGTTCCCTCAAGGTTTTGCATTTGATGCAGATGAAGTGAACTTCCCCACAGAGAATCTTTGTTTTGTTGGCCTCATATCCATGATCGACCCGCCTCGCGCCGCCGTTCCAGATGCCGTGGGCAAGTGCAGGAGTGCTGGAATCAAGGTGTTGTTTCACCTTGATTCAAGATCCCCTAATTTTGGGGTTATATATTGCATCCGTAAATTAATCAAATGATAAAGCACCTATGTGTTCTATCACAGTTTAGCATGGTTTCTTGTGACCATCCAAATACAGCTAAGGCTATTGTCAATGGTCTTGAGTCGAGAAATTATCCTTGATTCAAGACCCACTGGTTGAATATCTTGCTCCTTTGTTGCAACATGTTAAATTTCGTTCACATTGCTATCAAATTCAGTTGCTCAAATGATAATTCAGAATCTTCTAACAGGTTATCATGGTTACTGGTGACCATCCGATCACGGCTAAAGCTATCGCAAAGGGTGTCGGCATCATCTCTGAAGGCAACGAGACTGTGGAAGATATTGCTGCACGTTTAAACATTCCTGTCGGAGAGGTTAATCCAAGGTAAACTCTCAACTTTAGTCACCAACTTCAAAATAACAGGAAATAGGCTTTGCATCAATGTCTGCTAATACAAAGTTCACTTCCAGAGATGCTAAAGCTTGTGTGGTCCATGGAGGAGAATTGAAGAGCATGTCTGAAGAAGTACTGGATGAGATCCTGCAACATCATACTGAAATTGTGTTTGCTAGAACGTCTCCTCAACAAAAACTGATCATAGTGGAGGGATGTCAGCGACAGGTACTATTCAACCAATCCTGCTCATACTAGATGATTTCCCTCCGATCTGTGTGACAAGCTTTTCCGTCTTTATCAGGGTGCCATCGTGGCGGTGACAGGTGATGGTGTGAATGACTCTCCCGCTCTGAAGAAGGCTGATATCGGTGTGGCTATGGGCATCTCTGGATCTGACGTGTCCAAACAGGCCGCTGACATGATTCTGCTGGACGACAACTTTGCCTCAATCGTCACTGGAGTGGAAGAAGGTATGAACTGTTATTAAAGGCTCAACAGTTATGAATATTCCTTTGACACTCAAACGTTCAACTTCATTTTAGGACGTCTGATCTTCGACAACTTGAAGAAATCTATTGCCTACACCCTGACCAGCAACATCCCTGAGATCTCACCCTTCCTTTTGTTTATCATTGCCAACATTCCTCTACCCTTGGGTACTGTCACCATTCTCTGTATTGATCTGGGCACTGACATGGTAGGTGAAAAGAACTAGATTGTATAAAACCTTTCTGCAGATTTTACTTTTATTGCTTGGATCATTACCTAGATAGAGCTTCACCTATTGGTCAGAAAACTGCTAAAATTGTAACTTGCAATTATTTTGTTGAAAGCCACAACTTTGCTCATCACTTATTGAGTTCATTAAAGCACAAGGCCTAAGAAGCAGTGGGTCACAGTGCACTTTATAACAGCTATGGCCGTTGTGGGACGACATTAAACCCCTTCAGCTGTTGTAAAATGCATTGTAACCCACTGCTTCCTGGGGCTAATTACCTATTACCTATGATTTCATATGCGTAGCACGGTTTCATAAAATAAAGTGAATTAAATAAAATGTGGCATGTAATGCGGTCAGCCGTTATAAATCGGGATATTTTATAACGGATACAACTCGGCTGAGACTATTTTATCAAATTCAATTTCGGATCCCATGATCTTCAGACCACACTGGAGAACATTTTTTACATTCCTAACTGTATACAACAAAGTTGACTTAAAAATGAAGCGATATCACAACATCTCATTTCAGTGACAATAACCATGTCCTGAAGTAACCCTAACAAATATTGAGATTTGAAATGGCCTGGTGTAAAATCACTTTGGATTCAGTGTTCTGTTCTACGCTTGTTTCTTTGAACGTATAACCCACTTTCACAGTTTTCGAATTTGCTGTTTTTTGTTCATTTGTTTTGTGTCATCGCCACAGGTTCCTGCGATCTCATTGGCCTACGAAACTGCTGAAAGTGACATCATGAAAAGGCAACCCAGAAACGCTAAAACAGACAAGCTGGTGAACGAAAGGCTCATCAGTATGGCTTATGGTCAAATCGGTAGGAGCAATTTTTACACAGAGCTCAGAATGTTTGTCTCTGAATGTCGAAATTATAAATCACAGAAATATAAGTGAAATGATCAACTTTGCCTTTAACATATGTTACTATTTTGCCACTTAAATACTTGAAGTTTACATGTACAATTACATTAAAGATATTCATTCACTTAACCTTGAACTAGAAATTGAAGCACCTATTAAACAATTATGACCAAACTAAATTGTAGGTATGATGCAAGCGACGGCAGGGTTCTTTGCCTACTTCGTCATTCTTGCCGAGAACGGATTCCTGCCGTCTGATCTAATAGGAATCCGAGTCAATTGGGATGATAAATACCTCAATGACCTGGAAGACAGCTACGGCCAACAGTGGGTGAGTGTCGCGGCTGTTCTTCAATCTGTGAAACATGCCAAACCTCAACTTCATCATAAAGCCTCGTGTGTGTTTATGTACAGACGTACGAGCGCAGAAAGATTGTGGAGTTCACGTGTCACACGGCATTCTTCGCCAGTATCGTGATCGTTCAGTGGGCAGATCTGATCATCTGTAAAACCAGGAGAAATTCCATCGTACAGCAGGGAATGAGGTATGCAAACAAAGAGCCGTCTTCAAACAAACCACATTGCCTCATGTCTGTGAGAATGGGCGGTTTGATCAGACTCAGGCACATTTGGACTCTAAAAGGCCACTGCCAGAAAAAACAATTCATATTATTATTATTGTAAAAGGAAGTGATGGTCATCATCATTGCCGTAGTGTCATAGCAAGGTTAGCCAGAGACAAAACTTAAAAAACCCATCTTTGTATCACAGAAACAAAATCCTCATCTGTGGATTATTTGAGGAAACTGCTTTGGCCGCCTTCTTGTCTTACTGTCCGGGCATGGACGTGGCTTTGAGAATGTACCCACTCAAGTAAGTGAACGGATCTAGTTTACACTACACTTGATGATGTCAAAACGTTTTTAACAATGTTGTTTTGTTTGTAGACCATGCTGGTGGTTCTGTGCCTTCCCATATTCACTGCTCATCTTCATCTATGATGAAGTTAGAAGATACATCCTTAGACGGAGCCCAGGAGGTGAGAAGAGTTTGCTGTTATTCACCTCAACAAACCTTTTCTTCGCTTAACGACTGACGAATCTGTTTCCCAAGAAAGTTTGATTTTAAATGGGATCTCTGATAGCGGTCTTACTTTCAGAACAATGTTCCGTTGTTCTCCGTTCCTTAGAGAGATGAAGGTTGAAATAACTCTGTACTTTATTGTTTCAGGCTGGGTGGAGAAAGAAACGTACTACTGACACGAGACCACCTTCTATTGCAAACTTATGCAAGCAGACCTTCATTGTGATGTCTTTAAAATCCTGCAGAATGTGCTCATTTTCAACCAATAAACATTCAGTCAAATCACATTCATGTTGCGTTTGTTTTTGTGACTCCAACATTTCTTAAAAAAATTGAAAGAAGAAAATGTGTTCCACAAACAAATCAATTTATTTTTTAACACAGTCTTTAGGGCATTACAATAGATGTTGTGAAAAATGAAACAAACATATGATCACAATTCAAGTGAAAAGGGGAAAAAAGTAAATATAGTGAATACTAAACATTTACGTTCAACTCAATACTGACCTGTACAGAAAGCAAAACACTCTGAAATATGTTCTATTGACATCTTAGAATTAAAACAGGCAGCAAGAAGAAACTATCAACATGATAAAGGCGCAGCTGCTGATAATAGGCTTTCTGAGATCAACTCATACGGATTCACTTCTCCCACTAGGGGGCACTCTTCTTGTCTAAAATTAGGGACTGACATGATCGTTTCCATGACAACACATTTATAGTCTTGAGCCCACAGCTTGTAAATAAAATTCGAGATATTTTTAGCTCCCCTGCTTTGAAGATGCAGTCTCATACAGACAACACCGGTCGATTCCCCAGCAATATTTCTGCCTAATGAGTCTAATCCCTGTAATGAGGATAATCCATACAAGACTCAAATAATGACCATGAAATGAGATGCTGAGGGAATAGTGTTGAGGGAAACGTGACAAAAACAGCTTGTCACATACATCCAATTCCACCATGACGTCATGTAAACTCACGTGTATATGATATAGCTACAGGTCACTCACAAGTGAAGATCTGCTGCTCACGAGGTTTTTAATCTACAGAACTGCCCTCACTCACCTAACTGAGAAAATTGAGGATGAAAAACCAGACTGAAAGATGCTTACATTTGCATGTTTCGGGTTAAACGCTTAATCCATTTCAAATACATTTTAACCAGGTTACTCTGAGCTCACCCAAGCATAGACACTCCATTCAAAATAAATGTTGACTTTAAAGAAAACGTGTTAACACGTCAATTCTTTTCATTGATCAAGGTTAAAGAATGAGTGGAGAAGAGTCAATGACATTCATTTAACCTGATCAAAGTTCAGAGGAGAAAGTCTGACACTATCTCAAAGATCGCTGATCTCCTCTTCTCTGCTCGCCACGCCCCTTTTCTCCGCGTTACCATAGCGATACGGGTAGACGTCACTGAGGAAAAACAACGCCGTATATAAGCGTTTGAGCGCTCGGTCTGTAACTCGCTGTTGATGCGTGTTAAGGTGGAGAGACACGTCCGGCTGTGACCAAGAAGAAAATCTCAAGAAAAACGGGACTTGGGGGTTTTTAATTTGTTGGTTTTAAGAAACGTTGGATTTTTTTTTGAAGACCCAGGTGGTCGTTTTTAATCAAGAGAGGCAAAATGGGACGAGGAGTAAGTGTGGATTCGTCTTTCATTGTTTAAAGATTCACTTTACACTCAAATGTTTAATGTTGTTTTTCATTGTGTCTTTGCGCTTGATAAAAACACGTTGTGGTTTGGTGACTTGCTTTCTCGTGGTTTCTTTTTCAACGGCTACCGAAGTGAAAGACTTCCGCAGTTTCTAGGTTTGGATGAGTTGAAATGAATGAGATATTTGTGCGCCCCCCACACGATCCATTTAAAAGGAGCCCGTTTACTTTACTGGAAAGAGCAACAAGTTGACGTCTGTGGCTTTAAGAGAAAGTTTAGAGATTACAGGAATGTAACAAGCGCGCAAACTTCCTACACGGCCACGATGTCGCGCGGCCTGTTTGTCTAAGCAAATGTAGTCTTGTGACTTTTAGTGTTAGTGATTCGTGTGTGTCACAGCATGCTCGTGTTGTTGTACAGCTCGCGGAAAAAGAACTAAAGAAACCGCGAAGATTTGTGTTAAGAACTCGACGGCGTGAGACTGTATCTTATGCTCGAGAAATGCATTGGATTGTTTAGTGTACAAACGTAAAACAACATCTTTTTTTAAAGCTCATGACGTGTCGCACAATATAAAGCGCAAAATCTCCATTTCCCAATGAAAATGATTGATGGTTTTTACTGTATTAAAGGTGACCATGCTTTTGGCCTATTGATTTACATTTGTATAAATACCATGGTTCGATTCACCACAAACTATAAAATAGCAACTATACTTGATATATTTTCGTACTAAAACGAAACCATATAAAGAAACCTAAAACGTCGCGATCCATACGATAGAAAGTTAAACTAATAAGAACAGGTCACTCCATTGCTTTTCAAATAGGAAATATACAGTCGAAGTATTTCTGTCACGCATCTGTCTGATCGATGGCACACTCAGGGGTGTCAAGATGTTTTGCACTAGAATATTTTGATCTGTTGTTGTTTTATCTCTATGAAGCCGGAGGGTGAGCTCAACAGGCTGAACTGAAGATACGTGAGAATCCTGCTGCTGTGGTGAAAGCGCGACTGGGTGTTTAAACTCTCCTTTCCTCCTCACGCACAGTCAGAATGGTGTGGTTTGTTGCTGAAGTGTGTGCACAAAAGCCTCACTAACATGATGGCAGAATGAGCTGGTGTTGTGCAGAACACCACTCCCTGATATCAAATGAGGCTCTTATCATCACAGAGATGATGCGTTCAGTCCCACAGTACTCATGTGATGGAGAGCAAACAGCTTCATCAGGTGTTGCCGCATCGAGCTACACCCCTCAACCCCATTAAATCCCACCGCATGGGCCAGACAGTGTTGTGTTCGTGTGTGTGTGGTGGAGAGTTCGGATTAATGCCCTGATATGTACACCTTGGTTCAGTGATATATTGAGTATTTGAACATGTTCTGTTGTCATGTGTGATAGTGATTGCTGTTTTGGGGAATCTTTGAATGTGTTTCTGATATTACCCATAACCGCCAGGCTAGAGATAAAGCGAGGCATCTTCTTGACATTCAAGTGAATGTCATTGTTTGACCTGTATGGGCTTTTAATGGTGGATTTGCTCAAATGCATAAAAGATATTTATTATCACAGACAGTGGGAGAGTACAAACCCCAGGCTCCCAACAATTGGATATTGGTTGAAATGTCAATTTAAGCATGTAGTGAAGTGTGCTTAAAGGTCGGCGTCAGGTGTTCCTCACAGCTGCATACTCGACCCCCCCTCAGTGTGTATATAAACTCAGATTGTCAGCCCTCCTCTGAAGGGTTCAGCATTCTTTCCATCCATTCATCCGTCACTATGTGTTAGTGAGACCTTTTGTCATTGCCAGTCCTGTCTGACAGGAGAGACAGAGACAACCCGAGGGGCCGTCTCGGGACCCCTTACCTTTTTTGGTGCGGTGGAATACCAACGTTTAGTCTCCACATGAACTTTTCTTGAACATGCCGCCAGAATTGTTCAAGTTTGTGACTTCAGTTTTTCATCCTTCTGTTTCTTGGCTTCCCGTAATTCCTCTTTATAAGGCCAAAGAGAAAATGTAAAACTGTGAAAGATTTAATTGAGTCAAATGTTCATAAGTATATAAGGTGAGGGGAATGGGACACGAAGGAGGCTCTGGGGAACGTTCTGTCATCATTATGCCGGATCATCAGGTTTAACCTACACTTGTGGAGCTGAAGGGAACATGCCAAATAATTAATCTCAGTTGTTCCACGTTCTGCTTAAGTGTTTGTGCTGTTTATTTAATGCATGTTGTAACGTTGATGTGAAAAGAAAGCAAACTAGAAGGATTAGATGATGGACCTTTGACCCCACTACAGCCTTGTGAACTGTGCTGGTGTGTAAATCTCTTGTTCCGGCGTAAATGCCTCCCGACTGTTGTGGACAAGTTTCTTTTCAACCTCCCCTGTTTATTTGCCAAAAGCCATTGATGGGTGTAGATGTGTGGCTCCGTCTCCCGCGGCAACAGCGCAAAGTCCCAGAATGAGAGGAGCGATGTGTTCCTGCAGACAGGTTTTGGCACAAGTTGTTTGAATATTTTTTAGGAATTTGAACAACATGAAGAGATCTGTGACTTGCTATTGTTGGTTTATGTTGAACCCTTTAACTCCGTGTCAAACGTCTTTCACATTGAACACGCATGTGGAAAGTGATCACGCGTGTATTATGATGAGTAAGCATTTGAGATGGAAATGAGAACGCTGATGTAAGCCGTCCCGATCGGTCGAGCGCTACAGGATTTCTGTTCTTTGTTTTGGGCTGCTTTTATCTTCACATCCTCTCATGTACACTATCAACAACTGTTCCACTGTATTCTGTAGATTGGTATCAGTGAAAAGACCTGATGAAGAGAATAAAGATTTACTGCTGAGAATGAAGTGTGAGACCCGTTTGGAAAGGGTGAACGTGATTTTAAAATATAATGCATATTTCTTTAAGTTTACCCCAACCATAATGAACCCAAATCATACACAATCCTTTGACTGTACGCCCAGAAGTCATATTTTCTGTAATGTATCTAATAAACATAGTTCAATCCGTACAATCCTCAAATACTGGATTGTTACTTCTCTTTTCTGGCTAGTTATTATATGAGGATTTTATAATTCCATCAAAGAGCAGGTCAGAAGAAATCTTCATTCTTGTGTTGAGAGATAAGTCACACATTGTGTTCAGGCTGATAAGACGTGGAGGTTCAGGGTTAATATGCTTCTGAAGTTAAATGTTTATTGCGACGCGTTATCCATTGGCATCGCCCCATTGGTGTGGTAATCTAAACTCTGTTACCTCTTGCTAATATTTTACTTTTTTATTTGCAATCTGACATTATGAAATATCAGTTAAGTTGTGAGAATTCCGCTTTATAAAGCATTATTATACGGCTCGTTGGAATGCTTGATTCTGATTGGCCAGTCGCAACTTTCCAAGGGTTGTTATTCTCAGATAACGACCGCTCAAAACGAATAACACCATCATTTTGGCAGGTGCAGTTTAATATTACACAAAATTGTATGTTTTTAAAAGACATATTTATATTATATTTACAAATAATGAAACCAAATTGAATGTTCATGACATTTGAACGAAAGTTTTTTCTTACCTTAAAACCGAAACTAAGCGTCTTTTACTCGCTGAACGTCTGCATTCATTATAAACCGAGATCTTTATGATGCTGCTGGCCCTTTAAGAGCTGGCGCGCTGTACTGGAACACACATGCGTTTGTTTCCCAGCTGTTTGTTCCCCCATGGTCATTATTTGACTACCTTTACAAGGGTTCTTGTTCATATGGGAATTATGAGGTCATTTTGTGTTTATCTGACTGTTTCAAAGCAAGGCGGCGTGAGAGAGAACTGTTGAGTATTCTGTGCTCTGTCTCCCTACACATCTCTAACCAACCTGAACACTTTAACTGATCATTCTTCATGAACGCTGCATTCACACATTGATTCTTCATTGGAGTTTGGGTTCCTTGCCACAGGGCCGTGTTGGCTTGCTCATACTGCTGATATTAGATTTACTAGAATGATCTAGACTCTTGTTCTATACACCACTGTGATGTGTTTGACATTTTGGGTTTCTTAGTTTTTCCTGTAAAGCTGCTTTGGAACGATGCACATTGTGAAAAGTGCTCTATAAATCGAGTTGAATGGATGCACGTTTGGCTTTATCAATAGAGACTCAAGTGATGTAGAACGTTAACATTTTGAATGCTTTGCAGTGTGTTTCGAGAGCTTTATACAATAGTAAAGTGCTTAAAGTTGAAACACATAATCTTGAATGGTTGAAGGAGCGGAGACGATGATCAATATTACATTTCTCTGCCTTACATTTATAATACGCACATGTAAAGTACAGATCAGATTGGCAGTGGCACCGGTGCGACCATTCAGATAGATGTGTGGCACTGGTAGTTAATATAGTCACACAAAGCCATCATTTGGTCACAGTCTAGAGCCCTGTTTTGTTAAAGAACACACAGGGAATGTTACGGTTGTTTTTCCGTTGGTCCATAGGAAGGTCGAGAACAATATGAGCTGGCGGCTACCTCAGAACAGGGGGGCAAGAAGGGCAAAAAGGACAAAAAAGGCAAAAAGGAGAAAGATAAAGACATGGATGAGCTGAAAAAAGAAGTGGACTTGGTGAGTCACGCTGGTTTTATTCATTGCGTCTCAACGCCTGTTGTCCAGCACATCTGTAGAACATCTCAGTGAAACCTTTCTTTGTGCGCTGTTGTAGGATGATCACAAACTCACGCTGGATGACCTCAATAAGAAATACGGCACTGATTTCACCAAGGTAAGATACTTCAGTTGGACATCTTTACATTTGATGGTAGAATCATGTATTTCTTAATAGGAGGTTGAAATGAATGTGCAAGTTAAGATATTCTCAAAGGTTCTTGTGACTTTTGGAGATGTTCTTGAAGGAATTCTGTGTCTCATGGTTGCCTGTGCTGGTTTTGTTCCAGGGATTGTCCTCTGATCGTGCGAAGGAAATCTTGGCTCGTGATGGACCCAACGCTTTGACTCCACCCCCGACAACCCCAGAATGGGTGAAGTTCTGCAAGCAGCTCTTCGGAGGCTTCTCGACTCTCCTGTGGATTGGAGCCATCCTTTGTTTTCTTGCGTACGGTATCCAGGCGGCTTCAGAGGATGAACCTGCCAACGATAACGTGAGTACAAATCCTGTTTCTTCTCATTCAAATGTCTAACTTTATCTCTTAAACTCTGTCTTTGCTCTTACTCTTAGCTGTATCTGGGAATCGTGCTCTCCGCCGTCGTGATGATCACTGGATGTTTCTCATACTATCAAGAAGCCAAGAGCTCCAAGATCATGGACTCCTTTAAGAATCTTGTCCCTCAGGTTGGTGAAGTCATCTTTTTTTGTGGACAGTTTTCTGTGAGCGTGTGTAGGATTTTCTTTCACATGTCTGATGTCACACAGCAAGCTTTGGTCATCCGTAATGGTGAGAAGAACAACATTAATGCTGAAGAAGTGGTTGTTGGAGATCTTGTGGAGGTCAAGGGCGGCGACCGAATTCCTGCCGATCTGCGTATCATCTCCGCTCATGGATGCAAGGTGAAATTCAAGATCATAAATTGCGTTTATTTCTCACATACAAGATTTACAAAAGATCATGTCTTTTTCTCAGGTGGACAACTCTTCGCTCACCGGTGAATCTGAGCCTCAGACTCGTACCCCTGACTTCTCCAATGAAAACCCTCTGGAGACCAGAAACATTGCCTTCTTCTCCACCAACTGTGTTGAAGGTACAAAACAGCAGTTTTGCTTAAAGCAACTGCCAAAATTGCTTTTTTAAAGTCGGTCTTATCTATATAATCATTAGGTCACACTATTAAAGATGTGGTTGAATTTGTTTTGCCTCTAGGGACCGCCAGAGGTATCGTCATCAACACTGGCGACCGCACGGTCATGGGCCGTATCGCTACACTCGCTTCCGGTCTGGAAGTGGGTCGAACACCGATCTCTATTGAGATCGAGCATTTCATCCACATCATCACCGGCGTGGCTGTCTTCCTGGGTGTGTCATTCTTTGTCTTGTCCTTGATCCTGGGCTACAGTTGGCTGGAAGCCGTCATCTTCCTGATCGGTATCATCGTCGCTAACGTGCCAGAGGGTCTCTTGGCTACCGTCACCGTAAGGGCTATTCTATGCACGGTTCAGTAGGAATAGGATGCAGCGGTTACGTTTGGTGTTAAGAACTCATTTTTCTTTTCAAGGTGTGTCTGACTCTGACTGCCAAACGTATGGCAAAGAAGAATTGTCTGGTGAAGAATCTTGAAGCTGTGGAGACTCTCGGCTCAACCTCCACCATCTGCTCGGACAAGACGGGAACTTTAACCCAGAACCGGATGACCGTGGCTCACATGTGGTTTGACAACCAGATTCATGAAGCGGATACCACAGAGAACCAGAGCGGAACCTCGTTTGACCGGAGCTCAGCGACATGGGCGGCCCTTGCTCGCGTCGCAGGCCTGTGCAACCGTGCTGTTTTCCTCGCGGAGCAGGAAAACATTGCCATTCTGAAGGTCTGTTTGACGGGAGCGAATCAAAATCGGCTTTATTTTTTCCTAAAATGAACCTGTTCACAATGCTGCCCTTAGAGAGCTGTTGCCTCACTGCCGTGTTTGTTCTACTCTTTGCCTCTGGGAATCTGTTTAAACCCCTCGCTCTCCAGAGTCTCTGACTGGAACACACTGTTTCTCTGTAAATGCAGCGTTATGTAGTAATGGGACTCATTTGTTGTAGAGTTTTCTCAAATTCAAGAGCTCTTTTAAAAACCTGCCCTGCTTAAAACACTGAAAGCGTGTTTATGGTGCATGTATCAGATCATGTGTTTCTCAATCATTCTCTGCACTTTGTGTTTGTACCCAGAGAGACGTGGCTGGAGATGCCTCTGAATCGGCCCTTCTGAAGTGCATCGAGCTGTGCTGCGGTTCCGTCAAAGAGATGAGAGAGAAATACTCAAAGATCGCAGAGATCCCTTTCAACTCCACCAACAAATACCAGGTATGTCTGGAGAAAAGAAAGACAAGTCGTTGGATGGCTTTCAGATTTGTAACGTATTCTTTCTGTTTTTAGCTCTCCATCCACAAGAATCTCAATTCATCTGAGACCAAACACCTGCTGGTGATGAAAGGAGCTCCCGAGAGAATCTTGGACAGGTGCAGCTCCATTTTGATCCAAGGAAAAGAGCAACCTCTTGATGATGAGATGAAGGACGCCTTCCAGAATGCCTACTTGGAACTCGGTGGTCTGGGAGAAAGAGTGCTGGGTAATCTTGTGAACCGTCAGCCTCAAGTTGGCTCTTTCTTTTACCGCAAATCCCTTAACTGTTTTCTTGTGCCTGACAGGATTCTGCCACTTCTTCCTTCCCGACGAGCAGTTTCCTGAGGAATTCCCATTTGATACTGAAGAGGTGAACTTCCCCACAGAAAATCTTTGTTTCATTGGCCTTATGTCCATGATCGACCCTCCACGTGCTGCTGTGCCTGACGCCGTGGGCAAGTGCAGAAGTGCTGGAATCAAGGTATGTCAGTCTTTGGAGGGACATTTTCTAATTTGGGCCACATCTCATGTCCGTGGGATATATTCTTAATATACTGTCTTCAGAATAAAGGGTAAAGGTTTCAAAGAGGGTTTATATCACAAAGTTGCATTAAAATTACCTCAAATGTACCTTTTGTTTTATAGACCACTTCACACGATGTAAGCACTTCCGGTTTCATTTTTGAATTATTTATATTCAAGATATGCTTACATGTATAATAAAATCGTATGCTGTGTTCACACCAAACGCGAAGCATCTTGTTCCTCACTCTTCATTATAATTGACACGAAAAACATCGTACAACAGGGACTGTCTTCGCGTGTCCAGACGTGTCAAACAGTAGGTGTCAATGAGCTCTTTTTGCGAAAACCCCGCTTGAGTTGAAATGTTCAACTTGTACGGAAGAATGATTGCATCATTGGTGTCGCCCGGTGCGAGTTCATGTCTATTCACCTATTTGCATTGACTTTTGTATTTTTTTTTATTTACTAGGGCAAATCGCTCAATTAGCGTTTGGTTTGAAAGCAGTATTTGATATTTCAGATTTGGTTAAAACGTATTCTGTTGGTTGTATTTTGTTTGGAGCTTGGATGTGTTTCAGAGGCAACAAATGTGATCTGGCCCAAACTTAACTTTAAAACTAATCAACAGTAATTGATTCTTTGTGGAAATTAATAAAATATAATTCAAACAATAAAGTACTAATATCAATTAGATCTAATGTTTTAACCACAGACCAGAAGTTGACCCCCGGGCCAGGCGTATGCGTCCAATGAAATAAAAGTAAAATTCATAACTAATATCTAAGAAAAGGTAACCAGGTAATACTTGTAACTGTATTTAAGGGTGTTATGTGAGGTCATGCTTGTGTTTTGGGAAAAATAATACTTTTTTAAAATGCCAGACATCCCTGTAAGAACGTAACGCTCCTTCCTACAAATAATCACATCTTAATATGTTTAAGAAATGCTCAGAAGTGAACTGCCTTGTTATTGGTTCTGATTCAAACCTTGCTCTTCTAGGTTATCATGGTTACTGGTGATCATCCAATCACAGCCAAGGCCATTGCCAAGGGAGTGGGTATCATCTCGGAGGGCAATGAGACCGTTGAAGACATCGCTGCTCGCCTGAACATTCCCATCAATGAGGTCAACCCAAGGTAACGGGATGATGCACGCCCTCAGTCCTTCTGGTTGGATATTTACCGCTTACGGTTTTTCATCTCAATTGTATTTTCTTTGAAGGGATGCCAAGGCTTGCGTTATTCATGGTGGCGATCTGAAGGATTTGTCCCCCGAGCAATTGGACGATATCTTGAAATACCACACAGAAATTGTGTTCGCCAGAACATCTCCTCAACAGAAGCTGATTATCGTGGAAGGCTGCCAGAGACAGGTTAGTCTTGTGGACCAGTTTAACATCCTTCACCTGGAGCTCTTTGATGAGCGATGGGGAAACTTCCTTGTCTCAGTGCATAACTAAAATATATTAGGCAGGTGACATATTCTTTTTTCATATCACGATAATTGCCATGGCTTTTAATGCTCTGTACGCTATTATCACAATATCAATTACATTGAGAGGGCTTTATAAAAGGGGTACTGTAAATTGGTTTAAGATGCATTGGTGTCTGTCCACAGGGTGCCATAGTGGCGGTGACAGGTGATGGCGTGAATGACTCTCCTGCTCTGAAGAAGGCTGATATCGGTGTGGCTATGGGCATCTCTGGATCTGACGTGTCCAAACAGGCCGCTGACATGATTCTGCTGGACGACAACTTTGCCTCAATCGTCACTGGAGTGGAAGAAGGTATGAACTGACAAAAAACACTCAACGCTTCATGCCGGTTTGTCCGAGTGCCTCGTCGCGTCCTGAAGCATCTCTCGCTCTCGTTTGCTAGGTCGTCTGATCTTCGACAACTTGAAGAAGTCCATCGCCTACACCCTGACTAGTAACATTCCTGAGATCACCCCCTTCCTCCTGTTCATCATCGCCAACATCCCTCTTCCATTGGGTACCGTCACCATTCTCTGTATCGATCTGGGCACTGACATGGTAAGCACAGCATTGGTTTACTAGAGGCAAGATTGTGTTGGTGAGATGATGTCATGGATTCATTTGTCCTGTCATCAAGGTTCCTGCTATCTCTCTGGCCTACGAAGCTGCCGAAAGTGACATCATGAAACGGCAACCCAGAAACCCCAAGACAGACAAACTTGTTAACGAGAGGCTCATTAGCATAGCGTACGGTCAAATCGGTAAGAGTTTTTTCAACACGACCTGATGGTGAGGTGAAGGTCTTCAGAACTGTAAAGGATTGGTTCGGCTTGCCTCCGCAGGTATGATTCAAGCTCTCGCCGGGTTCTTCGCATATTTCGTAATCCTGGCTGAAAACGGATTTCTACCCTCAACGTTGCTGGGTATTCGAGTCCTATGGGACGACAAGCAGGTCAATGACCTGGAGGACAGTTACGGACAGCAATGGGTGAGTGTCTTTCTATATTGCCTCTCTGCGGTTTCTTTTTCAGTTTCTCATGTCTTGTATTCGGTGTTTCCCCAGACATACGAGCAGAGAAAGATTGTGGAGTTTACGTGCCACACGGCGTTCTTCACCAGTATTGTAATAGTACAGTGGGCAGATTTGATCATCTGCAAGACCAGAAGGAACTCCGTTTTCCAGCAAGGGATGAAGTGAGTATACACTGGCTCTATTTACTCCGATGAATCCCCAAATGTAGACGAAGAAAACTTCCTTTATTTTTCCTCTTTATAGGAATAAGATTCTCATCTTTGGACTGTTTGAGGAAACTGCTCTGGCAGCGTTCCTGTCGTACTGCCCAGGCATGGACGTCGCCCTCAGAATGTATCCACTGAAGTAAGTGTCTTTTTTCAGGTCTTATCTGATGAATTCTTTTATAGAGGAAGTGTGTGTTAGGTGGTATTAAAGCATTCTTTCATGTTTCTTCTAGACCAACCTGGTGGTTCTGCGCTTTCCCCTACTCCCTCCTCATCTTTATTTATGATGAAATCCGTAAACTTATCATCCGACGCAGCCCAGGAGGTGAGCGAGTGATCCTGTTCTTTATAGAATTATAAACCCTATCGGTCTGTTCCAAATCTGCCGTGTTATCTACTGCCTACATAGGCATCTACTCTCTAGGGAATCATTCTAAAACCTCACAAGTGAAATGCTACATATGAAGGATCGTTTGTAGTCCATTTCTCATGACTTAACACATCATTTCATGAGTTGCAATGCATTCTGGGATTGCCTTTGCTCTAGAAATGTGCATTGAATTCGATTGAAAAGCAGCTTTAAAGTAAATAAATATTGATAAAGATGGAAGAGGCAAAAGTAAAATGTAGAATGCATATTGCAAATTACAAAAAGCATTTGATTCAAATCCCGTGAGGGAGAATTGTTACATTCCAGTACAGTAAATACAGTGATACAGCAAAACAAACAACAATGTCATTTCAATATATACCACGATAATATCGCTATTGTGACTTGTTTTTGCCACGATAAATTAAAGACGAAGATAAATTTGACTAATTTATACCAAGAGACACCATATCATGATACTGCCACCAGGGAATAAGCGTGAACACGATAACCGTGCAGTGGGGTTAGAAAAAGAGTCCCAATTCCTATGATGCCTTGCTATCTGTGTTTGGAACAGTTCATGTTTTTCACTTTGTCTTGCTGGAATGAATTATTAATATTCTACACAATGTACACAATAAACGTGCATGAAAACTGATCTAATTAGTTTTATTTTGTTGTTGTTGTTGTAGGTTGGGTGGAGAGAGAGACGTACTATTAAAGCATCCGGTCTGCATCACACAAGTTTATTTGCATGGTTGACTTGCTGCTCGGAATTTTAACCTCCGTAATCTGGATGTGTTTTTATATAGGGAATGCTTGATACAAACACAGAGAACGTGAATCAAGACATCGCGTGCCTTGTTTCTGAAGCCGGACCAATTTTATACATGTTTTTAAAAGTGTAATATAAAAATAAACTTGCAGCCAGGTCCCACGCTTTGTGTCATTTCCTTTCTTTTCATTTATTTCGAAGTTTGTTATTTTTCATTTGGTAAATGCTCGGGTGCATGAGAAGAATGCCGATGTTTGTCCAGACCTCTTATTGCTGTAAGTTTGTAACCCCTACAGCATTTACTATGGTAACCACGGTTTCACCTACACACCATTGCTAAAAGTTGTTTCCTTGAGAATCTTGATGATGATGATAACCAATAATGACAATGCTTGAACATTAATTGCAGTAACTATGGTTAACATATTAAATCTTTGTAATGAAGTGGCAGTTAAAGTTTAAAAACAAAAGATAAATCCACGCAGGTTATCTCTGCCATTTTCTTTTCCATCTCAACAGCCTCGGTTACTGAAAAATGAATGATGTTAGATTACATTATCCGCCCCGGTGAGAGTGGGTTTGAAATGCCTGCAGGAGACCAGAGCTTCACTTTTTTACACCCACCCTGCTGAAAACACTTCATATCTTAATCCACCTGTATTCTTACCCAAACTGGTTATTTTTAAGGCATAGTTCTCTTAAGAAAGAAAATGGTGGTTCTTTAATTATCTTTTCGCAAAGAAAGAAAACGCAGAGATTTTAGAGCCAAAATCTCTGAGATTCTTTTAAATGGTTGATTTTATCTCCATGTTCTCTCGGGGCTGATCTGTTGCCTGTGGCAGGTTCAGCTAGAGGCCGTGATGGGGTTGGGTTTGGACAGATTGCGTTGCTCAATCTTGGATGAATATATTTGAGTCATTTCTCGATGCATCATGCTATGATAGTAAAGGTAAATTTCAGACGATGCTGTTGAATTCATTTTCCCTTTCATCCATTTTATTTGGTGGTTTGATAGTTTGATTGGCTGCAATTAATTCACTTGCACTCTAGACATTGCATAATGTACAAAGTCTGAGTTCATTCACAATAGCAGTTTTTAAACACGGTTTGCTAAGTATTTTGGTCTTTTTCATTACAATTGTATAAAAAGTTAAAATTTACTTTAAAGAATGTTTGTAAAAACAAACAAAATGTAGTAAGTGTACATTTACTAAAAAAGTCTTAGACTGTTGGCAGGTATTTTTTGTTATACGATTTTTTTTTACAATTTTATTTCAGAAAACAAGACGTAATTTCTTAAGATGTAAGAATCTTTAAATATGTGTGCTTATAAACATTCCAACACTGCCAAAAATTACTTTGTCCTGTTTTCCACGACAAATATATTAAGTCTAAATATGATCAAATAAAGACATTTGCCAATGGGGTAAAACATATTTCAAATAAATATTTAATATAACTTAATTCACATTTATGTTCCTACACCTTTTGATCATTTCTTTACAAAAAAAAAACAAATTTTATATATTTGCACTAGAAAACACAATGAAACAATATATAATGAAATATGACCTGGACTTTGGAGCAGAATTTCATTGGGCCATTAAAGCAGCACTGCCATGTACTAAACACCTGAGTGCACACAGACTGTTTCTACGGGTTACTCTCCGTTCCAGTCAATGACTCATTCCTCTCCTTTTTTATTATCAATGTGTAGCAGAGCACCTGAATCACTTCCATGGTTAGGTGCGAGAGGTCAGAGGAGGAGGGGTTTTATGGCCTGCAGTGGGCGGAGTCTATAAGAAAGGCAGACAAGGTCAATTCTGTTTGTTCATGTTGTTCCTGCATGATTTTTGCATGATTCCTCATAACTTTCCATTCCAAATCTATTGGTTGTTCTGTGATGTGAAACGTTTGGTCTGTAAGGGTTTGCGAACAGCAGCGGCTGCAGTGTTTCATGCACCCTTAACGTTAGACGGATGTGCATGTGAAAATGTTTCAATACGAAAGCATTATGGACACAAAGTGAGTGTTCTTCATTCCAAATGGGGCTTATTGATCATTTAAGCCTGTTGAAACCTGCTGTATATGCTGAATGTTGTGAATGTATTCTTCAGAGAATGACGACTGTTATAATGACTCAATAAAAGTGTTTCTACAACGTCTCCTGCAGGCGTAGCATCAGCTGATTTATTCTGAAAGGTTATGATCTTGTGATTATGGGCAATTGCCAAAGTCCCCGGAGCTTCGTCATTAGTCAATTTACTAATGCATATTCCCCATTTACTATTCTTGAGAGCATTTATGGAGCGGGTCAGAGTTTGAGTTTGGAGTTTGGCTCACAGTGCATTTAAAAAAAACACGGGTCGTCCTAGTGGGAGTGTGGTTACACCAGGTGTTTCAGGTCTGGGTGAGCATTCGCTTTTACATAGAATGACTCTTTTGTTCCCACACTTTCATTTCCGCAATCTTACGTGTCTAATACATGCATGGATAACTTATAACACAAAGACACAGAACAACACGTGGTCACACCATATGACCCCTTTATTATTTTCTGTATGCACAGAGCACAAGTTCTTTGCATTTTCCTGTCCTCTTTTGATTGACAGGATATATTGGACATGAGCATCGGCTGTTTAAAAAATATTTGAAAATTGGTTTATCGACCGACACTGATTTTTGGCTGATATATCAGGACATCTCTAGTTCAAACTTGTCGTCTCGGAGTTGAAAGAAACCTGCATTTTGATCCTGGACTAAGCCTATGAAACGCACATGTGAGGAAAGAAACATGTTCTTCACATCCATCACGTCATCTGAGACAATAAAACCCCAACATCATGGGGCGGGTTCACAAATCTCTTGTAATAACATCATACATTTAGCTGAAAGATGAGGCGACGATGCGACCGGAGGACAGGTACTTGATGTCATTAGTACAGTTATGTTTCTGCCTACACAAGCCATCTGAATCTCCAACGAGTGCTTGCTTTCATCTCAACCAGTGAATGGAACTCTCAACACAAGCCCTGCCGCTCATTACTGTAGAAAACACTGCCATGTTACAAAAACACCTCTTCAAACCCTTCTGAAAATAACTCGCATATAGAAAAGCCCATTTATCAATCAAAGGAACAATCACAGATGACATCACTGATGTGTCAATGTAATCAACTCAAACACTTCTCATCACATTCACACTTTTTCTTGTTTCAATAATTCCACTAATTTATTTCTGCTTTTATTTCTCATCAGCAGTTTAACATTGGAGAAAATGTTACAGAAACTATTTCACATTTAATGCAAAACATTCTCATTTGTGAGTTTCCCCCAGCGGCCGGTAACACCTGACCATGGAATGTGATTACAAAGCTTCAAGTTTTTTTCTTTGAAGACATCTGAATAATTCCCTCACAAGCTGATTTACATCTTGGCTAATTTCCTCCTCTAAGGATCCAGCGAGGTGTTTCGGCAGCGTTTGGCACAGTCTGGGTCATTTGGAGAGAGGATTTCAATTTCTGAGAAGCGTCTTAATGATTTCTCAGAAGCAGTTTTCATTCCGCAATTGTAAATGAAATGTGATTTTAAGAGCTTTTCCAGGAGCTGCTGGGGGCGGAGACAGAGCCGGAGGGAACCTGTGGACCTCTTAAAGCTCTGAAACATGATGATGATGGTAAACTTTCCTCCTAAACACACAGTAGATGTCTTAAAGTCTCCTGACTTCACAGACACCCTAGAACTGATTTCAATGCTCTACATAACCACGGAAAAATTTTCATTGGAAACATTTGATTGCCACTATTTGAGAATTTCAATAGGTTTAAGAGGAGATATTTAATATCTTAGATCTGTTTATCACACTGACTGAAGTTCATTAGTTGTGTGAAGTGAAGCAGGTGGAGGATCAGAGGTCAAATGATTGAGGTCAGAGCGCTTCTCTCGTCTTTGCTCCAGGCTGATTTAAACTCATGACCTTTGAAATGAAGCTTGTTTTATGAGCTGGTGAGCACAGATAGACTTCAGCTCATGATTATAGCTTCTCCCAAATCCCCTCGACCTGCAGGACAAAATAAACACAATTAAGATCCAGACAGCTGTGAGAAAAGAGATTGCTCAGAGGTGACAGATCAGAAGATAGGACTCTCAGCTGTTTTATTTGACTTCAGGTATCAACTTAAGTCTTAAATCGCTCAGGAGAAGTAAAACAGAAAAAAATGAGTCTTTAAGCACATGAAGAGTCTGGAGGTGTAAATGAATGTAGATTGTTGAGGTGAAGTCATCTGGATGTGATGAGAATGAGTTGATATTGAGATCTTCACTAATATTGACTTTTGATTGCAGACGAGACAAATGTGATCTCAGTTTGACACATTGTTGACGTCTCTTCTCAAACTCTCATCACACACACATTTCTCACATTTAGGACTTAATTTCTAAAGAGAAACATCGGAGACACATATGAGACTGAAGCTAAAGTTGAGGAGACATTCCCATATGATCTGAGAATGTGATCTACATTCATTTTATGGCTCGCTGTTTAAGAGTATATGATAAACATCTGAGACGTTGTTTAAAACTAAATGAAAAGTAACACCATTAAATCTTGTAAGCTACAAAAACAGCAACAGCTGAACCATAAATTTGGCCTCAGCTTGTATTTGTAAACACTTCATTTAAGCAATGAAACTCTGAAATATGAAAACCCAGCAGAAAGACGTTCCATGTCTAAAGCATGATGTAAACAAGTCTTTAGTAATAGCTGCCAAAGATCAAATGATTGTTTGTTCTGAAACACCTGTGACCTCACTTATGAGATGTTGTCTAGAACCGTTCTAAAGGTGATTTTACGATCATGTCTCAAAGTGCAAACTAGGCAAGGCAAGTTTTTATATATAGCACATTTCATACACAAGGGCAATTCAAAGTGCTTTACATAAAATGATTGACAGAAAGAAATAAAACGTATCATTAAAATGCAAATGGTTTAAGATCACAAATACTTTAGATTTTAAGAAGCAATAAAACAGCAATAAAATTGATATATAGTGTATATATAAATGGAATAAGAGCAAAATAAAAATAAATTAGAAGTAGAAGTAGAAGTGCAGTTGATGTAAAGCAGCACAATGCTCAGGTTGTGAATGCACAGCTAAACAAGTGTTTTTAATCTGGATTTTAAAGTATCTAATGTTGGTGAACGTCTGATGTCTTCTGGAAGCAGATTCCAGCTACAGGTGGCGTAATGACTAAACGCTGACTCGCCCTGTTTTGAGTGAACCCTTGTTATCTCTAACTGACTTGATCCTGATGATCTGAGAAGTCTGTTTGGTTTATATTCAATGAGCATTTCTGAGATGTATTTAGGTCCTAGACCATTGAGTGATTTATAGACAGTTAATAATACTTTGGTTCTGTGAATCATAGTTTCAACTTCAATGTACGCACAGAAAACAGGTGTACGCCTCTCTATCAGATGTGAAGTCTATCAATCCCAAATGAGCGTGAAACTGCGTGCAGCTGAAGAGTTTTAGATCTATGCCTTTATATGATGTCTAATTCATGTCATTGATATATGAAAGAGCGTCTAAAGTAAATCAATGTGAGGAGACTGTATGGTGGAGGCGTTCCATTGACTGATGGAGAACACACCGGCCTGAAATCATCCGTAACATTTTTTATTTTGCTGGAAGGATGATTCTGAACCACAAACTATCAGCTATTATAACTAATACATGCAGCCATGTTTGCAAGTGATCATTTATTAAAACATCCCCGGCCTTATCGATCCATGAGCCGCATGCGTGTGAGGACAAACACACAACCGGAGCTCCTCACTGTGCACACAAACACACACACAATTAAAGAGCGACAGTGAAGGATGTGAGGATGTGAATATTGGCTGATAATAGCAGAGAGGAGATGCTGTATAAGAGCTCCTCATGTCTCACACACAAACGGCAGCAAAATACTGAAAGACAAATAACAGATGTGACAACACTCACTGAGAGGATGTTTCTATTGGGCTTTTCAGCTAATACACTACACTACACTACACTACACTACACTACACTAAACTACACTACACCACTCCACACCTGAATACACTACACTACACTACACTACACTACACTACACTACACTACACTCACCTGACTACACTACACCTGACTACACTACACTACACCTGACTAGACTACACTACACTACACTACAATACACTACACTACACTACACTACACTACACCTGACTACACCTGACTACACTACACTACACTACACCTGACTACACTACACTACACTACACCACACCTGACTACACCTGACTACACTACACTACACTACACCTGACTACACTACACTACACTACACTACACTACACTACACTACACCTGACTACACTACACTACACTACACTACACCTGAGTACACCTGACTACACTACACTACACTACACTTGACTACACTACACTACACTACACTACACTTGACTACACTACACTACACTACACTTGACTACACTACACTACACTACACTACACCTGACTACACTACACTACACTAAACTACACCTGACTAGACTACACTACACTACACTAAACTACACCTGACTACACTACACTACACTACACTACACTACACTACACTACACTACACTACACCTGACTAGACTACACTACACTACACCTGACTACACTACACTACACTACACTACACTACACTACACCTGACTACACTACACTACACTACACTACACTACACCTGAGTACACCTGACTACACTACACTACACTACACTACACTTGACTACACTACACTACATTACACTACACTACACTACACTTGACTACACTATACTACACTACACTACACTACACTACACTACACCTGACTACACTACACTACACTACACCTGACTACACTACACTACACCTGAGTACACCTGACTACACTACACTACACTACACTACACTACACCTGACTACACTACACTACACTACACTACACCTGACTACACTACACTACACTACACTACACTACACCTGACTACACTACACCTGACTACACTACACCTGACTACACTACACTACACTACACTACACCTGACTACACTACACTACACTACACCTGACTACACTACACTACACTACACCTGACTACACTACACTACACTACACCTGAGTACACCTGACTACACTACACTACACTACACTACACTACACTACACCTGACTACACTACACTACACTACACCTGAGTACACTACACTACACTACACTACACTACATTACACCTGACTACACTACATTACACTACACCTGACTACACCTGACTACACTACACTACACTACACTACAGTACACTACACTACACCTGACTACACTACACTACACTACACCTGACTAGACTACACTACACTACACTACACTACACCTGACTAGACTACACTACACTACACTACACTACACTACACCTGACTAGACTACACTACACTACACTACACTACACTACACTACACTACACTACACTACACTACACTACACTACACTACACTACACCTGACTACACCTGACTACACTACACTACACTACACTACATTACACTACACCTGACTACACTACACTACACTACACTACACCTGACTACACTACACTACACCTGACTACACTACACTACACTACACTACACTACACCTGACTACACTACACTACACTACACTACACCTGACTAGACTACACTACACTACACTACACTACACTACACCACACTACACTACACCACACCACACTACACTACACCTGACTTGACTAGACTAGACTACACTACACTACACTACACCACACTACACCACACCACACTACACCTGACTACACTACACTACACAACACTACACCTGACTAGACTACACTACACTACACTACACCACACCACACTACACCTGACTACACTACACTACACTACACCTGACTACACTACACCTGACTAGACTACACTACACTACACCTGACTACACTACACTACACTACACCTGACTACACTACACTACACCTGACTACACTACACTACACTACACCTGACTACACTACACTACACCTGACTACACTACACTACACTACACTACACCTGACTAGACTACACTACACTACACCTGACTACACTACACTACACTACACTACACCTGACTACACTACACTACACTACACCTGACTACACTACACTACACTACACTACACTACACCTGACTACATTACACTACACTACACCTGACTAGACTACACTACACTACACTACACCACACCACACCACACTACACCTGACTAGACTACACTACACCTGACTACACTACACTACACTACACCACACCACACCACACTACACCTGACTAGACTACACTACACCTGACTACACTACACTACACTACACCACACCACACTACACCTGACTAGACTACACTACACTACACTTGACTACACTACACTACACTACACCTGACTACACTACACTACACTTGACTACACTACACTACACTACACCTGACTACACTACACTACACCTGACTACACTACACTACACTACACTACACTACACCTGACTACACTACACTACACTACACTACACCTGACTACACTACACTACACTACACTACACCTGACTACACTACACTACACTACACCTGACTACACTACACTACACTACACTACACCTGACTACACTACACTACACTACACTACACCTGACTAGACTACACTACACTACACTACACTACACCACACTACACTACACCACACCACACCACACCACACCACACCACACTACACCTGACTAGACTAGACTACACTACACTACACTACACTACACTACACTACACCACACTATACTACACCACACCACACTACACCTGACTACACTACACTACACAACACTACACCTGACTAGACTACACTACACTACACTACACCACACCACACTACACCTGACTACACTACACTACACTACACCTGACTACACTACACCTGACTAGACTACACTACACTACACCTGACTACACTACACTACACTACACCTGACTACACTACACTACACCTGACTACACTACAGTACACTACACTACACCTGACTAGACTACACTACACTACACCTGACTACACTACACTACACTACACTACACTACACTACACTACACCTGACTAGACTACACTACACTACACTACACTACACCTGACTACACTACACTACACTACACCTGACTAGACTACACTACACTACACCACACCACACCACACCACACTACACCTGACTAGACTACACTACACTACACTACACCACACCACACCACACCACACCACACCACACTACACCTGACTAGACTACACTACACTACACTACACCTGACTACACTACACTACACTACACTACACCTGACTAGACTACACTACACTACACTACACCACACCACACTACACCTGACTAGACTACACTACACTACACCTGACTAGACTACACTACACTACACTACACCTGACTACACTACACTACACTACACCTGACTACACTACACTACACTACACTACACCACACCACACTACACCTGACTACACTACACTACACTACACCTGACTAGACTACACTACACTACACTACACCTGACTACACTACACTACACTACACCTGACTACACTACACTACACTACACCTGACTACACTACACTACACTACACCTGACTACACTACACTACACTACACTACACCTGACTAGACTACACTACACTACACCTGACTAGACTACACTACACTACACTACACCTGACTACACTACACTACACTACACCTGACTAGACTACACTACACTACACGACACCTGACTACACTACACCTGACTACACTACACTACACTACACCTGACTACACTACACTACACTACACTACACTACACCTGACTAGACTACACTACACTACACCTGACTAGACTACACTACACTACACTACACTACACTACACCTGACTACACTACACTACACTACACCTGACTAGACTACACTACACTACACGACACCACACCACACCACACCACACCACACTACACCTGACTAGACTACACTACACTACACCTGACTACACTACACCTGACTAGACTACACTACACTACACCACACCACACCACACCACACTACACCTGACTAGACTACACTACACCACACCACACCACACCACACTACACCTGACTACACTACACTACACTACACTACACCTGACTACACTACTCTACACTACACTACACTACACCTTACTAGACCACACTACACTACACCACACCACACCACACTACACCTGACTAGACTACACTACACTACACCTGACTAGACTACACTACACTACACTACACGACACCACACCACACCACACCACACCACACTACACCTGATTAGACTACACTACACTACACTACACTACACTACACCACACCACACCACACTACACCTGACTAGACTACACTACACTACACTACACCTGACTACACTACACTACACTACACTACACCTGACTAGACTACACTACACCACACCACACTAAACCTGACTAGACTACACTACACTACACTACACGACACCACACCACACCACACTACACCTGATTAGACTAGACTACACTACACTACACCACACCACACTACACCTGACTACACTACACCACACCACACTACACCTGACTAGACTAGACTACACTACACTTGACTACACTACACTACACTACACCTGACTAGACTACACTACACTACACCACACCACACTACACCTGACTAGACTACACTACACTACACTACACCTGACTACACTACACTACACTACACCTGACTACACTACACTACACTACACCTGACTACACTACACTACACTACACCTGACTACACTACACTACACTACACTACACCTGACTAGACTACACTACACTACACCTGACTAGACTACACTACACTACACTACACTACACTACACCTGACTACACTACACTACACTACACCTGACTAGACTACACTACACTACACGACACCTGACTACACTACACCTGACTACACTACACTACACTACACCTGACTACACTACACTACACTACACTACACCTGACTAGACTACACTACACTACACCTGACTAGACTACACTACACTACACTACACTACACTACACCTGACTACACTACACTACACTACACCTGACTAGACTACACTACACTACACGACACCACACCACACCACACCACACTACACCTGACTAGACTACACTACACTACACCTGACTACACTACACCTGACTAGACTACACTACACTACACCACACCACACCACACCACACTACACCTGACTAGACTACACTACACCACACCACACCACACCACACTACACCTGACTACACTACACTACACTACACTACACCTGACTACACTACACTACACTACACTACACCTTACTAGACTACACTACACTACACCACACCACACCACACTACACCTGACTAGACTACACTACACTACACCTGACTAGACTACACTACACTACACTACACGACACCACACCACACCACACCACACCACACTACACCTGATTAGACTACACTACACTACACTACACTACACTACACCACACCACACCACACTACACTACACCTGACTAGACTACACTACACTACACTACACCTGACTACACTACACTACACTACACTACACCTGACTACACTACACTACACTACACCTGACTAGACTACACTACACCACACCACACTAAACCTGACTAGACTACACTACACTACACTACACGACACCACACCACACCACACTACACCTGATTAGACTAGACTACACTACACTACACCACACCACACTACACCTGACTACACTACACCACACCACACTACACCTTACTAGACTAGACTACACTACACTACACTACACCTGACTAGACTACACTACACTACACCACACCACACTACACCTGACTAGACTACACTACACTACACCTGACTACACTACACCTGATTAGACTAGACTACACTACACTACACCACACCACACTACACCTGACTACACTACACCACACCACACTACACCTTACTAGACTAGACTACACTACACTACACTACACCTGACTAGACTACACTACACTACACCACACCACACTACACCTGACTAGACTACACTACACTACACCTGACTACACTACACTACACTACACTACACTATGTGTGTATGATCATGGTGTGGTTATGAAAGCAGAAATTGAGAGCAATCCTTATGACTGATGGTTGCTACGATGTTCTGCGTGGCGGCTAGGGCTTGACTACATTAGGCTGTTGCCATGGTGACCCGAGTGGTTTCTAGGGCATTGCTAAGTGCTCTCAGGGTGTTTCTGTGTGTCCTATAAAAACTGGGAAGCCGGGTGGTTGTTAGGGTATTGTGTGTGATGCCATAACGTGTTATACTACACAGCAGTCTGTGGTCACTTCAACCATTCAGACATTTCTCAAAATACTTTCTTTTGTGTTTCACAGATGAAAGAGTCACATACAGGTTTTGAACAGCATGAGGATGAATAAATGATGAGAGAATTTGTCTCTTTAAGGCTGGAGTATTTTTCAGGTGAAATCAGACTAATGTGCACTTGCATGTCTTCTCACTTCCAGTGTTTGTTGTAAACTCGTTCTCGTATAATACTCACAACATGGCAGCCTTTGAGCGTCATATATTCTGTAATTATCCCCCACACCATCTGTCATGAACATATGACAAGATTAACCTGCAGACTGTAGTAGAGGAACATTTTCACATTCCAGAAGAAAGCTATTTTTAGAGTCACGGTCCCCACGGGGTACCTCACAGGGTTTCGGCTTCATCGCTCGGGTCTGATTAGAATTGAATGAGGCTCAATGTTAAACCACACACACACAAACACTCGCACACACATAAACACACAAAAACACACACACGCACGCATATACACACATTTGTTTTCTCATTTGCCTAAATAAGCATAATGTTGACGTTTTTGTAAGGGACTTATCGATCAAATCTCCTCTGAACAATCATTTTTTAAAGTAATTAAATAAGATCAAGATTGTTTTGACAAATGTTAAATGTTATTCTTATCTGTTCCTGGTTCTTAAAGGAACAGTTTACATCTAATATAAAGATTCTGTCATCATTTATTAACCTCAAGTTGTTCCAAATCTGTATAAATGTCTTTGATCTGATGAACACATCAGAAAAAAAACATTTATACACATTTGGAACAACTCAAGGGGAATAAATGATGACAGAACTTTTATAATTGAGTGAACTGTCCCTTTCAGAGAATATTTTCATCCAAAACGATTTACAAATGACGAATCCAACACAAGCTTCCTCCTGTATCACACGACACAACTTACAACTGTTTTAATAATATGAAAATGCTCATCTAGCATCAGCATCCAACAGTGCTCAACCAAAGCTCAAAGGCCGTGTGGTGTTTGTCAGAGGGCATATGTGTGTCTGTTTTTGTGTTTCCTGCCCTTCGGCTGTTTGTGAATCACTGGCATCAAGCCTGATGGCATCTCGACAGAAGCTGGACAGCGGGCACCGGCGAGCACCGGACCATTGCCGTCCACACCCGCCCACAAATCCATCACGCTACACCAACCACTCACTGATATTGGGTTGAGGTGCCCGCGATGTGTGCCAAATCCCAGAGAAATGCATTCAAAATCCTATAATTCATCCAAAATATCATTACCTAACAGAGCAGAAACAAATCATACACATACTATGAAAATGAAAATGGCCTTTGGAATAATATCAAAGACAAAGAATTATAAATTAATATTTAGTTGAATTGGATTGTGTTTATTGTGTCCGACTACACAATTGTTTTATCCACCAGCTGAGAACATAACAACAGCATTAATGCTTTTTCTTCAAATGTTATTTATCATCACTTGGTTGATCACATTTTCTCTGCGGGGTGAATCATTGTTTGTAATTTTCTGATCTCCATCGGAGGCCTGTCGTGCTGGGATGTCATGGAAAATGAACAATACAGAACAATGAACACTCCCTCAATGAACACGCAGGGTTGTGTCAACATCACATAAATGTTGTTATGTTTGTTCGGGACTATAATCATACTTCTGACTCATCTATTATGTATAATGTGCTCTGCTTTTCTAAGTTACACAAATAAAAACATGAAGAACAATGATGATGGCCAGACCCAGTCTTTAATTCTGAGCGTAATGAGTATAAATGAGTATATGATAGGATGTGATGAGAAATGTTTGAGTTCAGATTGAGATATATATTGACTTTTAAATGCAAACTTGACAAAACTGACCTCAGTTTGTGACATCACATCTCTTCTGAAACTCTAATGACAGACACGTTCTTTTTCCTGAACTGCTGTTCTCACTGCAAATAAGAAAACACATTTTGTGCCCAAACGAGAAATGAAATGACAGTGATGCAACCCAGAAGCAACATCAGGATCTGCGCCAGGACACTGTGATCAGTTTTTCGATCAGATACGTTGAGCTGATCCCGAGAGCGTCTAGAACAGCCTCTCCTATCACACTAGCACTAAATGAATGAAGCTTTGGGTGCAGAGGGAAAGCAGATGGAGCCTTCGGGGAAAGCAGATGGATGGTAGCGAGATAAGCCGGAAACATCTCACAGGTACAGTAGCACGACACAATACTGTCCAAGAGAAACATCACTGCTCAAATGTAACTCACAGCTCACGAGACTACAGATAACTCACAACTCACTTCGGTATCAACACATGACACTTCAGCAAAACTCTCCAAATGCCTTCCGTTTAATCTCACTTAACAAGCCAGCTGTTAAATCCAGAAGAAAGAAGAATCACAGATGAAAACTCTTTAATATCTCAAATATTTCTCATAGACATCAAAGAGATTCAATGGAGAGCAAATGGAAACGTAAGTCTCATGTGCGTCTGTGATGTTTCTCTTGACAAAAGAGTCATAAATGTGAGAAATGTGTCTGTTATGAAAGTTTGAGAAGAGACGTCAACAATGTGTCAAACTGAGATCAGATTTGTCTCGTCTGCAATCAAAAGTCAATATTAGTGAAGATCTCAAACATTTCTCATCACATTTACTCAAATCCAGATGACTTCACCTTTGCAGTCATGTTCATGTACATGAACAATTCATTATTAGTTCTCAATTTTAAGAGAAACATCTGAGCATCTTTGAGACGTGTTTCTCTGGAAAGCTTTACTTCTACAGACTGGTTCGCCTCAAGAGACAAGCATCTGTGTTTCTACACTGTAAAGAAATCTGTAAATAAAACTGAAATATACTGTAATATAACAGTGTTTTTATTACATATTAGGAAAAAAATGTGCTGTCTTGTATTAATAAACTGTAAAAAATGTGTATACAGCTGAGGCACCAGAATTAAACTAAAATATAAGTATTCCCTGTAAATTGACACGTTTTCACTGTTGTTCTTGTAAATTCGTGGTTGGTCCTGTAATTTGATGTTTTTGAACGTATTTCAGAAATACATGAAAAATCTGTAAAATGATGTTTTTACCTATGTACCATTGGTTGGATCACCTGGAACTGACAAGGGATTGTGTGGTCAATGCAGATCAATGATCTCATCCAACACAACAGCAGCACACCACTGATAGAGAACATCTTTATGTTTAAGTGTATATATAGTAAACACAACACTGCATTAGATGTCTTACTGTCGACCATCCAGAACACAACCATCATCACAGAATAACATTCCGAAAAACATCTTGGCAACCATAGCAACCACTCACCACACCCAAGCACCACAACAGCTTCTGCACATGTAGTGTGTTGAGATAGTCAAAGTCTGACTCTACATTGTGTTTATTAAAACGATGAGAACACATTTTGTGCGGCTGTCAAAATGCATCAATTTGCTTATTTCACTAAAAGCTTTTCCAAATGAATCAAGAATCTCAGGGCGCAGGGAAATCCTGCTGATTATAGACGAGATCCCATATATCAGACAGCCCCCCTCTTCCTCCTCCGGCTGCCATGAGCTGCACTGCGGTGGCAACAGAGTTAGGGCGTTAGTGCTCATCGATGGACCGATGCGGCAGAAGATCTGCTCTCCCTCGAGGGGCGCTGATGAGAGTGGAGCGCGTGCGCTGTGATGTACCAGCCAATAAAACGCCACCATCTCCAATGAATCGTCGCGCAGACACTAATAGACCTGCAGTCGGTTCAGTCAAACCTTCTTCACAGACAGTGAATGTTCTGTCATCTTGTGGATCTAATCTGGAAGAATCCTTTTAGGGCATTTAGAGAAAAATCTGTAAAATACAACACAACATACTATATTAAAGCACAGTTCAACAAAACTGAAACTTCTGTCCTCATTCACTCACCCTCGAGATGTTCCAAATGTGTATAAATGTCTTTGTCCTGATGAACACAGAGAAAGATATTTGGAAGAATGCGTGTAACCAGACAGCTCTTGGACCCCATTGACTCCCATTGTAAGAAAAATGACAACGGTGGGCAACAGTGCCCCAAAAATGCTTTGCAAAATATCTTCCTCTGTGTTAAACAGATTAAAGAAATGTAATAAACAATTTTTAATACTGTGGTACTCTGATTTACCAAAGTGAAGAGAAACCTCAGAGAGCCCAATACCAACCTGTCAGGCCACACCACACCAGCAGCATGTGTCAGACGCTGACCTCACTTCATTTCTGATGTGTGACTCGATGGACTTTGTCAGCGGATCTGAGCGCTGTTACACCACCAACCTTCATTCATCCAGAGGAAGGTTTTATTGCTCATGGGTCTAATGGGTTGCTCTATAATCGCTCAGAAGTCACGGCGACATAAACGAGTCAGGTGGAACTTACACTAACAGTGAACAACATCTCCAAAGTATTGATAGTGTTCAACATTAAGAAAATATTCACAAGAAAATAATTCTGCTTAACTGACCATTTTGAAGCAGGTTAAAGCTCATTGAGGTCTTCTACAAAAGTGACCAAAGGCAGCAAATAGGTGAAAAAGACATTTCATTCACAACAAAACCATCAACAATCCCTAAAAAAAGGTTCATAATAGAGTTAAAGTTCTTGAAGGCAGAAAATGAATGTAATGTCATGTGATCAGATCAAAGCTCAGAATTTCTTTGCCCGCAGATCCGGTCTCAACCTCTCTCAACATTTGCTTGAACTTTGTATTTCAGCTCTTCTGGAGTTATTGTCTTCTGAGGTGAAGTGTTTACGCTCATGAATTGTGAGATGTGGGACAGACCGTGAGGTCGTGAGTCGTGCTTCTTGTCACTTTGTGATTTTCTTTCCTACACAAGTTGAGCTCAGTCCCTGAAATGATTCACAACTCTTCATAACTTTACACTATCCAGAGTATACATTACAACTTCAATGAATTTAAATCTTGTTGCAGTTGTGATGTGCAGTTATGAATGATTATTTCAAACTGGATAATTACCTTCAAAACAACATATAACGTAAATGTTTGAATGACCTTTGAAAGCGAACAGTGCTGGCTTTATTCTGTAGACGTTGTCCTTCAGTCTTCAGTAACTCCACCTCTGTCGTGCCGCTGTGAACGACCCTTGACCTCTTCTCGTGAATGAAGTTGACCTCCTCTCATGTGACTGTGAATAATGGAATAGTTCTTAGAAAATCCCAAACATTCCGCTCGTTACACAATCTCTGGACCGTGAGCCGTGCGTGAATCAAGAGAGATCATACATGACATTATTACACATCACATTCTCAAGAAGAATTCACTGCTTCTCTGTTTCAACACATGAAGGAGTCAGTGATGTTGGGCCTAAATGATGTCCAAAGCAAACAGCTCATTTCAATCTATTTGAATTTATATTACAACTAAAAGCTATAAATGAGTTATTCGTTTGCTTGGTGGTTTGTCTCTAACCCCGAAAGAGTTACAGAAATTTTCAGATAATTTCTGATTTTATCATGAACGAGAATAGTAATTGTTCAATAGGGTTTTACGGATTAAAAGATCATAAGAAAAATAAGATTTTTCATCATCAATGGATTTTTCATTTATATTTTGAGAAAATTCTGAAGCTCATTCTTAGACAATTCTCACGCAAATTGTGATTCATTGAAAATATAGGCCACAAACACATATACAGTACACACAGAATCATCTATAAACACAAACGACACAGCAAGGGAGGATTTTCCTTATTTAAAAACAGTGACTCTTAATATGACATACTACAAGTCACTGATATAAATGTTCATATTGTAAACAACACATCCGATAATAGAAGAAAGCAGAAATGATTGGTCTTTTAGATATAAAAAATGAAATAAAAAGCATCTACACCTGCTTGATCGAGACACTTGCACATGGAAATACAAATGAATGTGACAAGCCAATATATTATAATATATAATGTACCAAATATACGATACATATATATGTGTTGGTCTCTTCAATGGCAAAAAATGTTTCATTTCAGCTTCAAGATTCCTGGCCTAGAAAAATCACTGAAGCTTTCGCTTCCTCTAGTGTCAAGAGATCAAAGCACACATGACATGATCAGAATGGATGTGGCGCCACCTGCCGGATTTATGAGGGAAATTAATTGTCATAAATACTATCCGAGGATTATTGAGAAATTGTTTGGTTATAGTTACGACTACTCGTTATTTGTTAAGCATTTAAAAAAATGTAATATTTATAATCCGAGTATTAGGACGACACCATCAACAGCAGCCAAAATATTCATATTAATAATAATAAAACAAACGCAACATTATAGAGTAGCAGAAAACACTCCCTGTGTCTCAATCAGGTCCCTTGTTCAGTAGCCAGGGCACTGCTGAGGGAGTCAGACATTTTAAAGACTCATTATTAAAGCGATGAGAACTCATTCGCAAAGTCCTTCCGGTGCACCGAAACGTTCATTCCCACAAGACACCACTGCAAAAACCACGCAGTGTCGCTACCCGATCCGTCCCGGAAACACGATTTGTTCCGCGCATGCGCGAAAGTGCCTCATTTGTATGTAGTTTTCCATCTAGTGGACAATAAAGGCATCAGCAGTCACAGTCATATTCGACAAAACTATCTCTGGTGAACTTAATGAGAAGTTATATCTCAAGGGGCTGTCCTTTCAATAAATTCAATCGTGTGTGTTCTACAGATATCGTTTTTTGTTGAATTTATCTAAAAGAAAATCACATCTTTCACTGTGATGGTATTCTGCATCCAGAAGAAAAACCTGGACAGACATTTTCTGATTGTTATGTCGTTAACTGTTGTCTTACCTCTTGGTCATCATGTCCGTCTCACACCGTTGACCTTTCACATCAAAGGCAGGACAAACATTTCTTCACAAAGTTTCTGTCAGAATTAAATCAAAGCCATGTGACCTCCAGGAACAATAGAAATTGAGAAGTGTAGCTAGACAAATATTACTGTAGCAGTTATGTGCACCTGTAATGGCCTCATACATCCGCCCTAACCCTTAACACAAAAAAGACCTTTATTCAGTTGTGCTATAGTATTTTTCATTTAAACAGAAAATAAGAATTGTACACTTTCAGTGTCTTTGAATCAGAATCATGTCAACACACACAAGGAACTTGACTTGACGACAGGAGCTTCTAGTTCAGAAGAAAGTTTAGACGTGCTGCAAACATAGATCAAAGAGATGCACTTAAAATAGAAAAAAAATGAAAATTGAAGAATAGATTTAAGGCATTACGTATAGAGATACTGTCCGTTGCTCAATGTGCGTTCTTCAGCGGTCTTGTGTTCTCGCTCTTCGTCATCATTAACCGTCATCAATAAGTCCGGTTCCAAAACTCAAGAACAAAGAACGCATGAAAGTACCCAGATGTGTTCTTGATATCAGAATGTATGGAATGAAGGCTGGCACGCCTCCGGAATCCACTCGAAGTCCCACGAGTCACTGCGGCGCGTCCATCCAAGTTTGTTCTTCAGAGACTGCCTCGCAAGACCGGTCTCCACGAGAACACTAGTCGTTCTTTGCGTTCTTGGAATTGAGAAACGGCCAATGTGTACTCAGCCTCTAAACAAGACATCTACACAGACAGCTTAATCTTTTGCATCTGGTTGGAGTGGAGAGATTCAAAATTTTCTCCTAACGTTTCTCAGAATTTCATGCGTCATAGTGTTCTTTAAGAACAAACCCTGTTTGATTTGTCTCCAAAGATCTCTTGTTTCTAAGAAGTTTGGATTGTGGAGGGCACGAGCAGTCCACTTCTCTGTCAGTCTCTTCTCAGAAGACTGTGACCTCTGGCATCTGGAAACGGGTTATAAGCCACAGAAAACAAATCCACACACACGCACACAAACACACACGCACACACGCACACACACACACACACACACACACAGACACACACAGACCGCTTTACAGCAGTTTATTATCTAAATACTGCATTTGTCCTCCTTTGGCGTGTCATTATCATGACCAGAGCAGACAGACGTTATCTGTCATAATTGTCTTGCAATCATTTCCTTGTTGCAACTTAACTTTTTAAAATCTTAAAATTCTACATCCTATTATGCAAAAATGAGATTGAAAAAGAGTTACTTCTTTAATGTTAAATTTTTGTTAAAGTTTCCAAGATGCACTTGAGACTCAAGCAAAAGTTTCAATTTGCTCTCTGTTTAATCTCATTGATATCTAGGAGAAGTAATTGTGAAATTACAGAGATCTCATCTGGTTTTCTTCATCTCACGAGTGTGCACGTGTACGTATTCGTGTGATAGAAATAGACGGCTTTAGCACTGTAATCTGAATCTTGGAGCCAGACATCTCTATTGATTTATTTCTCTCTTCTTGTATCTGTCCTCTTCTCAATTGCACATTACCCTTTCCTTGGTTTGATTTGTTCATCAAAAAATTGTTTCTGTAACATTCTCAGAGGAAAAAGACAGGTGCACTCATTGCTTACAATGCAACAAAGAGATTCTGAATAAATCACCTCGGTTCTGAGTATTACAACAGTTTTTGTTCGAATAACTCATGAACCGCCTACTTCAGAGACCCGACAGATCTCTTATCATTCCAAACCCCATAAGACATGTTAATAAGTGCCAGACTTTTATTAGAAACAAATACAACAAACAAACAAAAATAGCAAAATATAGCTGCAAGCCAAATTGATGAGACCAGTGTGTAAACTCAACAAAATAACCAAAAGAAAGAGATGAAAGCAGCAATATTAGAGTTTGAAAAGAGATGTCAACTGTGTGTCAAACAGAGCTCAGATTAGTCTCTTCTTCAATCAAAAGTCATATTATTGAAGATTTCAATGTCAACTCAAATATTTCTCGCACACATTCAGATCATGTTTGCTCTACGTTGTCTCAATTTGTTTTCTGCTAAGCAATTTTAAATCAAACTCTATTGGTTCCAATGCACTTATAGATTTCTCATTTAGTGTCTAACTATATCTTGACCAGACAAACCACAGCGGATGACCCTTATCACCAGCAGAGCTTTATCAGATTATCTGACAAAACAACCTGCACAACCACCATAGGCCAACATGGACCAGCACAGAACTTCTGGTGTATGCAGGACGTCTCGCTTCGGAATCTGATCGAGGTTTTAATTCTGATGTTCCATTAGATTTGTATTTGTAAAGTATGTTATTAATTAAACAGAAACTCTTATGGCGATGTGAAGGACATGAGGCCTGCGAGACTGTTGACTGGCAACAGAAGGCACACAGTTTACATAACACATAACACACATAACAATGTCCATCCCACACTAACATTCAGAGTTCTTACGGGTTTAAGCTGCCCACATACGACATATGGATGTTAATCCACATATGTATTAAAGAAGATTTGTTGGCAAAGAATCATCAATCACTTTCCGTACAACTGGAAAATCGGCCAGAATTCATAAAGACAAGTTGAAGAAAAATGATAAAGAAACCAGCATACATATCCATGCAGGTCAATAAATGGTGGTGAAGGATTTTTGGATTCTAGACCAGATGATGGGTCAGTGTGGCCATCCCTGTACGCCTGCTCAACCAGCGTGTTCTTATTGGTGGTACCGGTTCACCTGGCTCAGCAAGTTAGAGGAAGAGTTCACCCCCAATTCAAAACTCTGTCATTTTTAATTTACCCTCACGTGGTTCAAAACCCAAAAGAGGATAATTTGAGAAGTGTCTCAGTGGTTTTGTGTCCAGTCAATGGAAGTCAATGTTGTTTGGTTATAACGTTCTACAAAATATCTTCTCTTGTGTTTTGCAGAAGAAAGTGTGTCATACAGGTTTTAAATGACACGAAGGTGTAAATGATGAAAGATATATATATATATAAATATATATTTTAGAAGCACCATTCCATACTGGTCTATTCAAGCAGGAAACATTCAAACATGAAAAAAGACACCTGAAATACATGAAAGACTACAAACTTTTATAATAATATTTCTCATATGTACGACTAAGCAGAGTTTTATCCAACAGCGGTGATTGAAGTATGTCAACAAAACGATCAAAGTTTCAGAGAAGTCATTAAATATTAGCCTGAAATCTATCAAAGTGAACTGTTTGCTCCGTTCCAGCCCATTTCACCTTTTTTGTGGTAGAAAAAGCTACGCAAACTTTAACTTCAGTATTGTAAAATGTATATTTTTTCAAGCGGGTGTAACATGTGTCCCAAAAAACTGTTTCTGTCAAGATTGTTTTAAGACTAACATTAAAAATGAAGAATATTATAAAATTAATATTTAAAACTACTGACAAATGACATTACAAGAAACAAAAGTCAACTGTTATTTGCAAGTCAACACTATACATACAGTTTATCTATTGCTTAGACACCAAAATGTGACAATATATATCTTTCACTATAGTTGTATTATAGTAAAAGTAAAGAAACCATGTTTGTTGTCCAGCTTTTTACCATTTGTATAACCAAAGCTTTACTTTGAATACCAAACTCTGGTGACTGTAGTAAAACCATGGTTCATTTGATTATACACTTTACAATATATTTTGTAATGGTAACCAGGGCATTAAAGCGCGTCTTGCTGTCAAAAGTGACCTATATGGATGAAGGTTACAATCAAAGGTTAAAGATGACAGCTGTTTAACTCCTCCCAAGAATCCTCAGGACTCCTTCCAAAACACAGGTGAGTTGGCAGAATATAAATATGGTGAACCTGACGTTGACACACAGGGACCCGTGTCTCCGGAGAGCCTAGTACGAAGTGGGTTTCTGAAAGATCCAGAGATTGGCTTGAGATAAACCAAGAACATGGGGCTCGGCGTGAGTGGATTATCTCTTGTGTCAAGTGCTTTAGATGCTGGTCCTCAGTTTGGGATGCTGATAGACATCCATTGACAAACCATACTGTCTACCACCAGATGAGCTTTATCAGTCTATCAGACGGAATAACATCAAACCTTTTCTCAACAGAGATGTCTTTATTGGGATAAAGTAAGCTGTTGGTTATAAATATATATATTCTGTGTTTTGCATTAGACGGGGAATGATAAATACCAGCTGGCAGCAACTTCAGAAAAGGAAATCAAAAAGCCAAAGAAGGTGAAAAGAAACAAGAAGGATGTGGACGACCTTAAGAAAGAAGTCGATCTGGTGAGAAAGCCTTATAAACGTACACTGTACATACAGCTCTGAAATGACAATCGTCACAAAGTTCAAGACTTGCTTGAGTTATTTTCACTAAAAGATGTTTTGTTCTTCTGCAGGATGACCACAAGTTGACTTTGGATGAGCTTCAGCGCAAACACAGCACCGACCTGCACAAGGTGAGAAAAGGTTTTGAGACACTTTCAGCAATGATCAAATGTATTATTACTCCTATGAAGCTTTGTATGAGTATGAGCAACTTTAGTTTAGAATACTGCATTTATTTTCTTTATTTTAAAATCAAACTTGCTTTTCAAACTGAAATGTTTTTATATTAAGCTTAAGAAATTATTATGTCAGCTTTTTGGGTTTTAAATAGAGGTGTAAAAATACGCTTAGATTCAATACGATACATGATAGTGGGTTTACGATAACCATTGCTTCTCGATATTAAGTAAAATATATATATATTTAAACATTGTTATTTTGTTAAAGAATAAAAAAAATCAAAATTTATTTAAACCATTTTTTGTTAACTTCAAAACTGTACTACGTCATGTAGTTTGCTCTAAAAAATGTGTGACTAATACTAAAATAACATAGATGTGTGACTAATATGACTATTACTGATGAATAAACAGCGTTTAGGTTAAGGTTAAGGCTATTCAGTAGCAGTCCCAAACTAGCTTTTTAGTAAAATAGTTGGTTTGAGACACCACCGTAAAATAAACATATACGATATAACAGTGAAAATAACATGGGATTTTGGGGTTATGGAAGCGAGGTACCATGTTGAATATGCAATACCTTAATGAACCGTTATTAAAAGATGAATATAAATATCATACCTTCTCAGCTAAAATGACACAGTTCTGTGATTGTAAGGTAATTCACTTTTATTTCACACGTTGCATGCCATGCTGGTAGTTTGTTTTGCGCTTCAGTGAACACAGCGCGCGCAGTATACTATAGTACTGTATGACGTCTGACAGGACGGGATAGTTGGCTTTTCTAAGTTAAGAGACTTTTATTTCGTTATAATATAAGAAAATAACAATAGAATAATGACACTGACATTCAGCCTGACAACATGTCACCTGCATCTGCCAACAGCTTTCACGCTCTTCTTTCGAAATAAAAGTCTTGCTTTAAAAAAAAACTTGTGGTTTCTTAGACTGTACACTCCGTGACCCACTTAGAAACACTGCTCTATATACTGTACTGTACCTTTAACTGAATTATTATCACGACAGGGTTTGTCTGCATCCCGTGCGAGAGAGGTCTTAGCCCGTGATGGACCCAATTCTCTGACCCCACCACCTACCACTCCTGAATGGGTGAAGTTCTGCAAACAGCTCTTTGGTGGATTTCAAACGCTGCTGTGGTTTGGTGCTTTCCTTTGCTTCACGGCATATGGAATCCAGGCTGTCACAGATGAAGAACCCGCCAATGACAATGTATGAGAGGAAAAATGCTTTGACTTCTGTAATCATACTTATAAATGGCATATATATCATTTTTTTTCACACTGTCTTTTCTTTACAGTTGTATCTGGGACTCGTACTTGCTTTCGTTGTCATCGTCAATGGAGGGTTCTCGTACTATCAAGAGGCCAAGAGCTCCAAGATCATGGAGTCTTTCAAAAATCTTGTCCCTCAGGTGTGAACATTTTCAAGCATTGTTACTTTAGTTTTATCTTTTGAAAAATGTCACTATAAAGTAAAGATGCTCCAATATATGGTCGATAAAAGCATTTTTTACGCTATTGGCTGTCAGGGCCCATGTTCAGGGGCGATATATCCTGTCAATCAAAAGAGGCAGAACAGTAAATCCAATGAATTTGTGCTCTGTATGTAAAAAATGTTAAGAAACATCTCCAGTTTGACGTTCGATATCAATAGCCATTACATGAATTAATAACATTCAGAAAGTAAAAAATATTTATTTAATCTTCAGAATGGGTATCGGCAGATATCACTGAATAATCGGCTACAGTATCTGTAGTGGTGGAGAAATTTAGTATAAGTGCATCTCTACCATAAAGCATAATACAGCAAAAAGCCCCGCGCAGCAGTAATAACGGCTAAGAACTCGGCTCAGCCAATCAGAATCAAGGACCAGAACTGACCCTTTTATGATACCTCACTATATTTGATAAACACATTTTTTGTGGTTATTTTTACCTTTAATATATTAGTACATCTGGTACTTTCTTAGTTTTAATCAAGTCAAATTTAGTCAATTTTGAGTAAAAATACATATTTGAGTAAAAATATTTAAGTATAATGTTATTTATGTATTTGAATTATAAAAGTAAAACATCTAAATGTATTTCTGAAATGTAATGGGGCAAAAAGTGTAAAATATGCTTCACAATGGAGTAAAGCAGATTTGAGCCGAAATAAAAATACTTATATTTGAAAATGTACTTAATGTCCACCTCTGCAAAATGTGCTTTAGGCAATTATTCTGCCATATGTCCAATTGAGTAAAAATACATGATTTCATTTTGATCATAACGCAGCATGCGCTTGTTATCCGTGAGGGAGAGAAAAAGATCATCAACGCTGAGGAGGTAGTTGCTGGGGATCTGGTGGAGGTCAAAGGTGGAGACCGAATCCCGGCTGATCTTCGCATCGTTTCCGCACAAGGATGCAAGGTAACATCTAAACCATAATCTCAAACATTAAATGATCCCTAAAGTCCAAACCTTTTTATGAATCATCTCTCACTTTTTTATCAGGTGGACAACTCTTCGCTCACCGGTGAATCTGAGCCTCAGTCTCGTACTGCTGACCTCTCTAATGAAAACCCTCTGGAGACCAAAAACATTGCCTTCTTCTCCACCAACTGTGTTGAAGGTACAAAATTACTGTAAAACATCTTGGCACGGTTTCCTGGACAGGGATTAGATTAAGCCAGGACCCGACCATAGTTAAACAATGATGTTTAAGTCGTTTAAGAAAGACATACCTTTGAAAAAACAATCTCGAAACAAATCAATCACACTAATATATTTTAACATTTAAGATAGTGTGGGACTAGGTTTATGCTCTGTCAGGGAAACCGCCCCCTAAAGCCTGAAGTATAGTTCCCTTTTTATGTGTATGTGAGGGACAGCTCAAGTGCGCGTGACGCAAATTTCATCATCAGAATAGTAGGGCACCTTTTGTTACTTCACATTCCATTTCTTGCAATATTTAGTTTAATCACCAGGGGGCAACCGTGTCCTGGGAGCATGGATTCAAGGTATTAGAAGAAAACCTGACCCCTGTAGGCTTGCAAAAGTATTGCAATATGTCGTAATGCGCACGCGACAAAACCTGTCTGTACACGTGTGATTAGAAGGACGTATACTTAGCAAGGCTGTGTGTTCAGTTGTACGCATACACTCACAGACACGTAAAAGAAGAAGCAAAAGGTAACATTTTCAAATGGCTGTGGCTAAAACCTTAAACATAATGACATTAATTTAAGGTACCGCCAGAGGCATTGTCATCAACACCGGTGACCGCACCGTCATGGGTCGCATCGCCAGTCTCACATCCAGCCTAGAAGCTGGACAGACACCGATTGCTAGAGAGATCGAACACTTCATCCACATCATCACCGGTGTGGCTGTTTTCCTGGGTGTGAGCTTCTTGATCCTCTCTCTGATTCTTGGATATGGCTGGTTGGAAGCCGTCGTTTTCCTCATCGGAATCATTGTCGCTAATGTACCCGAGGGTCTCCCTGCCACTGTAACTGTAAGTCAGAATCTATTTCCAAAAACTGAAATCCTAGGAACAAATGTGAACCAAAAATGTCCAATTGTCTTGTGTCTACTCACATAGGTGTGTCTGACTCTTACGGCCAAACGTATGGCAAAGAAGAATTGTCTAGTGAAGAATCTTGAAGCTGTGGAGACTCTCGGCTCAACCTCCACCATCTGCTCGGACAAGACGGGAACTTTAACCCAGAACCGGATGACCGTGGCTCACATGTGGTTCGACAATCAGATTCATGAAGCGGACACCACAGAGAACCAGAGCGGAACCTCATTTGACAAAAGCTCTCCGACTTGGGCGGCCCTCGCTCGTATCGCTGGCCTGTGCAACCGTGCCGTTTTCCGTGCCGAACAGAGCCACCTGCCAATTCTTAAGGTGTGCTATCAATAGTATATATTTTTTAAGACACTAAGTAGTGCTATTGTGATTTAAAATGAATACTATCTCCTTTGCAGCGAGAAACAGCTGGCGATGCCTCTGAGTCTGCTCTGTTGAAGTGTATCGAGCTTTGCTGCGGTTCAGTGAATGAAATGAGAGACAAGTACACTAATATTGCTGAGATCCCTTTCAACTCCACCAACAAATACCAGGTATTTATATTCTGAAAGATTCTCTGTAGATCAGATGGTAGAGATTTGACTAGTCTGGCTTACAGCATCTAATCGGCTTCGCTCTAGCTCTCAGTCCACAAGAATCCCAATTCCTCAGAGTCTAAACACCTGCTGGTGATGAAAGGAGCCCCTGAGAGAATCCTGGACCGATGCTCCTCTATTCTCATCCAAGGAAAAGAGAAACCTCTGGATGATGAATTGAAAGATTCTTTCCAGAATGCTTACGAAGAGCTCGGAGGTCTTGGAGAAAGAGTGCTGGGTAAAGCCACCTCATAATGTTCTGGTATCGCTGCTGCAGTATAACACACATGGGTAATTCCTGGTTCTCTCTCACAGGTTTCTGCCACTTGTCCCTCCCTGATGACCAGTTCCCTCAAGGTTTTGCATTTGATGCAGATGAAGTGAACTTCCCCACAGAGAATCTTTGTTTTGTCGGCCTCATGTCCATGATCGACCCGCCTCGCGCCGCCGTTCCAGATGCCGTGGGCAAGTGCAGGAGTGCTGGAATCAAGGTGCTTATTCACAATCCACAACCTAAATTTTGTGTGAATCTGTCCACCTCAAAAAATCACATCTAAATCCTCTATGACAGGTTATCATGGTAACTGGTGACCATCCGATCACGGCTAAAGCTATCGCAAAGGGTGTCGGCATCATCTCTGAAGGCAACGAGACTGTGGAAGATATTGCTGCACGTTTAAACATTCCTGTCGGAGAGGTTAATCCAAGGTAAACTCTCAACTTTAGTCACCAACTTCAAAATAACAGGAAATAGGCTTTGCATCAATGTCTGCTAATACAAAGTTCACTTCCAGAGATGCTAAAGCTTGTGTGGTCCATGGAGGAGAATTGAAGAGCATGTCTGAAGAAGTACTGGATGAGATCCTGCAACATCATACTGAAATTGTGTTTGCTAGAACGTCTCCTCAACAAAAACTGATCATAGTGGAGGGATGTCAGCGACAGGTACTATTCAACCAATCCTGCTCATACTAGATGATTTCCCTCCGATCTGTGTGACAAGCTTTTCCGTCTTTATCAGGGTGCCATAGTGGCGGTGACAGGTGATGGTGTGAATGACTCTCCCGCTCTGAAGAAGGCTGATATCGGTGTGGCTATGGGCATCTCTGGATCTGACGTGTCCAAACAGGCCGCTGACATGATTCTGCTGGACGACAATTTTGCCTCAATCGTCACTGGAGTGGAAGAAGGTATGAACTGTTGTTTTGAATTATGAAGGTAACAAATAAAACATTGATACTTACTCTACAATGTTTGTCATTAACATCAGGCCGTTTGATCTTTGACAACTTGAAGAAGTCCATTGCCTACACACTGACTAGTAAGATCCCAGAAATGTCACCGTTCCTCATGTTTGTCCTCGTGGGTATTCCTCTACCGTTGGGCACAGTCACAATTCTCTGCATTGACCTGGGCACCGACATGGTAAGAGAAATAACACATCATCTTTTAGAATTGACCTTCTGTTTGTTCACAGTTTTCACTTTGCCATAGATTCCAGCAATCTCGTTGGCCTATGAGAATGCAGAAAATGACATAATGAAGAGACAACCCAGGAACGCTCAAACGGATCGACTGGTGAACGAGAGGCTTATCAGTATGGCCTATGGTCAAATAGGTAAGAGTTGGCTAACATCAACAATTTGAAGTTTATCCACTGTTTGGAAAGATTTAAAAGTATACTAAAAATGTTCATTGTACACTTCATTGAACTTGTTGTTCACGGTTTTTGGTACAGGTATGATCCAAGCACTCGCAGGGTTCTTCACCTACATTGTCGTTATGGGTGAGAGTGGATTCTGGCCCAGTCATCTGCCAGGACTACGAGTCGGCTGGGAAGATAGATCCATCAGCGATCTTGAGGACAGTTATGGCCAGCAATGGGTATGTGTCTCAACTTTGACTAAACCATTCCTCTATCATTCCTTGACTGAACTCTTAGAACAGGTGCAAACTCCTTAAAAAAGCCGGAAACAATTGATCCTAAACGTATAAACGATCATGTAAATATTCATGTAATATATAAATGTTTTTATGCTTTCTCTTGCTTTTTAGACCTACGAGAGCAGAAAAATCATTGAATCCACATGCCACACAGCCTACTTCGTCAGTATTGTGGTCACGCAATGGGGAGACTTAATCATTGTAAAGACCAGGAAAAATTCCATCTTTCAACAAGGAATGAAGTACGTTTACATAGACAAGTCAAAGAATATCGGTCTGTTTATATCTGTGTTTGCAGACAGTGTGTTCTGTTCTAGTTTGTTTTATCTCTAAAAGATCTCAGTTTTCAGTATTCCATTCCAATCATTTGTCTCTTTTTTCTTTCATAGAAACAAAGTCCTCATCTTTGCCTTTTTTGAGGAAGCTGCTCTGGCAGCGTTCCTGTCCTACTGCCCGGGTATGGACCTGGCTGTCAGAATGTATCCTCTCAGGTAGACCAACACATTTCATCTGATTTTCAAATGTTTGTTTGACTACGAAAAGATTCAAATGCTCAGTTAAACATTGCAAATTAATATTTTTTTTCACGTAGACCCTTGTGGTGGTTCTGTGCCTTCCCATATGCACTCCTCATCTTCGTCTATGATGAAATCAGAAAATACATTCTGCGGCAGAATCCAGGAGGTAATAAAGATACAGCCTACAGACTTTATCAACAATAAAGTTGTTCATTTTGCCACATATCATATATTTTCCCCCCAAGATAAATGTTAAAATAACATTGATATCTTTGTTTTACCAGGCTGGGTGGAAAGGGAAACATACTACTGACACAAGATGGTCTTTTGCAAACACATGCAAAGAGATGTTGTATGTGGCGTCCAAATACAAATAAATATATTTAAATGCATCTGAGTTTGTGTGCTGAATATTTTCTTTTTTAATGCGGAATATAAAAAAATAAGGCTGGGGATAATAATGATCCAAATTTACAAACGTCCATTTACAAAAGTGTTCAAAGTCTGTGAAAGAATGTAAACTTCTTACGTCCCCTTGTCTAAACAATATTGTATTAAGGACTAATATTTATATACTTGAAACAGGAGGTGTCATATAAAACCACCAGAGTGGAAAATCACCAAACTTTCTGTTTAGTCTTATTCCTCCTGAACAATCAGATATGATCACGTATTTAATATTACAATATCAAAACAATTGTCCATTGTAATTTCATTACTGTCATTAATTTTATGTGAACTGTCCCTTTAAATTTTGAGCACAGACAAGACAAGAGCTGCATTCTGAATTCCCTCAACTGTTCACTCATTCACTATTGCCTATATAGCGAATGCTTGATAGTCCACTACTAGGGGAAATTAATGAAAATGAGGCTTCGTCTGAAATGGCATACCTTGACCGTACATAGAGAATTTGAATAAGTATCTACCTGTCGGCTGTTAAAACAGTACGTCCTATGTAGATTGAGTGGGTGCAGTATGAATACATTCCAGACACACACGTTTTATGGTCATATGACCCGTATGCTCTTTGACCTATGACATATTAGCAACAAACTAGATTTCAGTGTTTATAAAACATTATTTAGTCAGATTAAAAACAGATGTCCGATCCACACTCACGAATCTTGGCGGAAGCAGTAGACCATCTGGGTATTTCTGGCCTACTGTTTTTTGCATACTGAGGTTTCGGACATACTAATCATACTAATCTGCATAGTATGGAAGTAGGCGAAGTAGAAGTATGGAAGTAGTTTCGGATGCTGTCGGAGAAAACAAATTCAGCCACTGATTCAATATATCCTGCGTCTGACTTTATTGTATTCGTTTTTAATGATGAGAACAAAACAAATGATTCCCACGTTTATTTACTATTACATTTTATAAACTGATTTCAACTTAAAAATAAAACACTGCTATATATAACATTAATTTCATTCTCTAAGAGTAGAAAATAACTGTCAACAAGAACAAACACAAGTGGATAAACGGACATTGATGGCACTAACGGTCACTCTCCAGCTGCTCATTCTAATCAGGCGGTTGATTGTTGTATCATGGGAAATATGAGGGAGTGAGATGCACACTCAAATCAGAATGCATTATGGATAAAAAATTGTGAACAAATGTAGGGAATGAGTTGTTTACTAAGAATTTGGATAACACTACAAAATGGCGGCTACCCGATATAGTGCACTACATGGGAGATAGGGGGCAGATTCAGACAGAGCTAAGGGCTACGTCTCAATTCGAAGGCTGCTTCCTCCGGAGGTCTCACATTCTTCTGCATATACGTCATCCAGGTTGCTCATAACTGCATTCAACTCAGATAAAAGCAACATTCAATGTGTTGTTCTGTCTGTCTGTCTATCATAAGCTCAGTTTTCCAGTCAAAACCATTTCTGCACTTCCAACACTGTTCAATCATGTGTTCTAGGCCCTGCAATGCAGAAATGTATAAATAAGAGCCCCAAATACTGCATGCGAAAAATGCAAAACAATTGTAACCTAAATTCCATTGGATTAGCATTAAAAGTCATATCTGTAGAGGAGATGATCAATTACTCAACATCAAGCCATCAAGATGTCTGTGACTTTATTTCTTAGGTAGAACAAAAAAGATTCATGGTCTATGTTAGGGTTAAAATGTTAACCAAAAATGTTATTGTAATTGTAGGTATAAAGTTTGTGAAGACCTGGGTCACCTTTAATGGTGATCATCCCTTTGGCTTTCATAGTTGCTTTGTGCTAGGGTTAGGAGTACAGTACAGGCCTGGGGGAGAGTTAGTCACGACACGACACATTTCCCTTCACATGTTGCTGGAGTTTTTACACACTGCATAGAAGTGGAGTGAGTAACTGGCCACTGGTTTAGATGCTGTTTATTTGTGAGTTCTCGTGTGCTGTTGAGAAAACATTTCTGGTTTTCCAGCAGTGAGTCAGACACAGAAACTGATATGATCCCAAATCGATTGTCCATTGATAATGCTGCATGAGAAAGACTGTAAAAAGCAAAAGCACAGACAATCACAGTCTGGGTGGAAAATATAAATGGATTTCTTGACCCTTATACGACTGCTTTAACCCCCTCACTAAATGTGACTGTTGTTTGATGGATGTTTAGACACAATTTTGGATGCTCTCTCATTTGTTAGACAAATGAGAGTACATCTATTAAAGGGGTCATATGGTCTCAACACATGTTTTCAAACTGACTGTTTACAGGAAATATAAAAAACACTCTATATTTACTAACAGCATTGTGAAAGTTGGCCATCACATTTTAGTACTTTTTATTGGTTAGATATTTGCAAATCCCAATGACAAACATTAAGAGTGACAAGAAAATTATGATTTATTTATCAGAAATATTGAGATAGAAAGTTTTATAAAGGACACCAGCACTATTTGGATTTAATTATGTAATCATTTAAAGTGATGGATGTCATGTGTCATGTATTTTAGTCTTTAGTGCTTTTGTCAGACTGGTAAATTAATTTTGTAATTTAATCTTGAGCATTTGCTGGTTCGACTTATTTTCATTAAACTATTGCACAACATGTGGATGAAGTTATCATGATCGGTCAGAGTCATGCGTCTGGTATGCCGAGGAAAAAAGATTAACAGTGGAGTCAGGCAAGAAAACTAAACAACCCCTACTATTTACTTTGTGTGTGTGTGTGTACCTGTCTACCTAGACCTAGGTGTCTACACACTCACCAAGAAGGGACCATGGAGCAAAGTGGGGATTTTGTATGTGTGTGTATGTATCCACGTGTGTCTGTGTGTGTGTTGTTCCGTGTGTGTTTGTCCGTGTGTGTGTGTGTCTGTGTGTATCCGCAAGTGTCTTTGTGTGTTTGTCCATATGTGTGTCCGTGTGTTTGTGTGTGTCTGTGCATGTGTGTGTGTGTTGTTCCGTGTGTGTCTCTGTGTGTGTGTGTGTTTGTCCGTGTGTGTGTCTGTGTCTGTGTGTATCCGCAAATGTCTTTGTGTGTGTGTGTGTTTGTCCATATGCGTGTCCGTGTGTCTGTGTGTGTCTGTGCATGTGTGTGTGCGTGTGTGTGCGTGTGTATTTGTGCGTGTGTGTGTCTGTGTGTGAGTCTGGCATAATGAATGTAATTTAATTCACATAGTCTGTTGATGTGGTGCTGTCTGTATGAATACTTCTGCTTTATTATCAGTTAAAATTGCTTGATGAATGTTAACCCATGGTTATAAATCAGTGCCCGTCAGAAGGAAGAATATTTTACAGTGATCTTGTAAAGCCAACAATAAGAAAAATCATGGATAGGATTTCTACTTGAGTCATCATTTTTCATAGACATCCATGGAATGAAATGGAGTGCAAATGGAAAGTTTTGTTCAGGTCTCATGTGTGTCTCAGATATTTCTCCTGAGAAAAGAGACAGAAATGTGTTTGTGATGAGAGTTAGAGAAGAGATGTCAACAGTGTGTCAAACTGAGCTCACATTTGTCTCGTCTGCAAAGGTCAGTATTAGTGAAGATCTCAATATAGACAAACCTTTACAATCCATATAATGGTGCTTCATTCAACACTCAAGTTTTTGTGCGTGTCCAGCACCAGTTTTTTTATATTTAAATTTTAAAAAGATGTATGTTTATTACACTATACTTTGTATTATATTACCTCAGCATCAACTTACAAAAAACAGTTCATGTTTATAGGAGGGTGTTTCTTATACAGCATCTAAGGAAGTCACGGTAGTTTTGACATCATTCTCTCTTTCGCCTGCCGTTATCAGACTCTCTATTTTTTCATTATGTTGAAAGTATTGAGAAGTTTTTCTTTTGCTATTTGAGCAAATGATAACGCAAATATTACATAAGGTTACCCAACTGTGACGATTTCCGCTGCTGAGAAACCCGAAAACGTGAAAAAGTTCCATCGCAAGAATTTGGCAGCCCACATCATTTTGAAACAAACTATGTGCATGCATTTCCATCTATGTGCAGGGAATGAACCGTGTTCTCATGGCATTCTTCTTGACAGTGTTTTTTCAAACGAAAGTTTCCTTTCTTCTCATCTCATTGCTTTTTATGTGAAACAACAGATATTTGATCTGGCTCGTATTAAGTTTGCTGTAAAAACAGCTGAAGTCTCTCTTTCCTTATCAACATCTCCAGTCATAAATCTAAGTAATGACTTGGAGCCTTGAGGAACATGAGGTTCAGTTAAAGGATGGAATCTTCTGAAGAAAAAAGCTGCTTATGTGTGACGTGAATGTGACCTGACGCCAATCGACCACAAAATGGAGCGACTACGCCACCCTGGATACTTGCCAGGGACAGAAATAAAGATTCTTATAACTCAAAGCACACAGGTTCACTTCAGGAAGCGGCAGGAGACGTGAGCGTAGAAATATATATACTTTTATTAAAAAGATTCGGACACACAATCACTTGGAAATAAAGAAATATAAAAATATAAACAAAACTAGGATGGAAGAGTACCACCCTAAGCAACCGGAGACAACAACAAGGATAGGACAGGAGCTGAGATCCGACAGCGGGGTCTAGGGACACACTAAGTCACACCACACCTCACACTGGTTACACACGCTCACGCGCGCACACACACACACAACAGCACTCGTGGGGAACGCCACCACACCAAACTCCGCCCACCTTCGGCACTCAGCTCCTGTGAAGAGATTAAATAGAGACAGGTTTGGCACAAACTTCGAGGGTACAGGCACCCTACAGGTACGGGGCACTACAGTGAGATATTGCAAGTAGGCGCTCTACTTGCCCACAACAATGCAGCTTTACAAAATACAAAAAAAACAAATATGCAGAAACAATATAATAGAATCAACTTAAATTAAATATGCCACTACAGCAATTAACCACACAATAGCAAAACTATGAAAACAGTAATTCCAAACAGACAAGGTAAGAATAGGAACAAAAAAAAAGAGAATAAAATAAACAGCAAACGCAACCAACAATTCAAATGAAACTAAAGAAAATTAACAATAATATATGGTAAAGCAAAAGCGCCTCCGGATAACTCATGTAGCTCCAAAGTGTGAAAACTACTCGTTGGTAGAGGCACGGCCAATCTGTTGGTAATGCAATAAATGGTTAAATCAATTTAACTAACTTACAATCCTAATAAACTAACCCAGTACATACCATGAATAATCTTCCCACCCCCGAGAAGCAACAACAGATGAATGTCTGGACGGTTGCGGCTCGTTCAACAATCTGTAGGCGGAGTTCATGCAAGTCGCCAAAAACTGCAAGGTCATTATCAAATCTAAATAGAATGTGTTAAGGGACGGGGTTTTAAACCACGTACCGTACACCTCCGATCTCGTGACTCCGCGGGTCAGGTAATCGTGCAAAGGACAACTCGTTCAGTATATCTGGTACACACACAGCCAACTCCCAAAATATTACTAACAAATATCCAAGCGCAATTCCAGCTCACTCAAGCTTTCGCCTATAAACACAAAGCCTGTATGGTGTCAACCCTGGCACAATCTTACATCACCCCACCACCGCCAGTGCATTTGCATCTGCAAATGTCAGTCACAAGGTTTCTCTTAAAGCGCCGTTCTGCAAAGAATCACTAACATAAGCTACCACATGCTATCCATAACACAGTCAACATCTCTACATACTTGTTGGACGACCGGATGTAACACCGAAGCAAAAGAAAGGGCGGGACTAGTAGAATCAAAACCCCTTTAACACGGGATATATACACCCCCTTATCAACTGATAGGACAGCTAATGATCAGATCCACCAATCAGCGCCTTGAAGACGTATCAGCCCTACCACATTAACAATGAGCCGGAGGAACCAAAGACAAAACATTGCTCAAAGAGTGCTCTTTTATAGCACAGGAGACTTAAGAAAGTTTGATCAACTTTGCAAAAATAGAAACAAATGATCAGTTGTATATATGTTCATGTTGTTGGCTTTAAAAACATGTGAATATGGTTTTGCTTTCAGAGGCTCATATTTTGTTTATAGAATCATCCAACGTGAGGAAGCTTTTTCTTCCACTTGGTCACTCCCTACTGAAACAGGGAGGGCGTTCTCCTCGAGAGACCCAAACGTGTGTCCTTATAAGAACTTAAGCAGTCTAACTTTGACCTCCATGTGTCATCATTGTTGACATGAATCACAGGTATAGTCTAGCTTCTGTTATTCAAACCCTGAGGCCTTCGAGCAAGATCAGTGAAAGAAGTAAACTCATTAGATCACAAATGATGGTTTTCAACTCAAGCTTCTGCATTATTTAGATCTTTTGTAATGCGCCACGTTAACTGTGAATGATATTTCCAAATACGCAAGTATGAAATGCACATCCCCTTGTGTTAGGGGGTCTTTCTTTCAGGATAACTGTTTTTTGGGGGGTGACTTTACCATTAATGCTTACATTTTCTATCGCATAATTTGACTGCTTAGACCTACGATGATGTCACACCTACTGGAAGAATCATAAAATTTCTCCATTCACGGCTCACAGACCGTCTCCCTTCTCCGCTGAAGAAACAAGCCGTACCGCACTTCACCACACTAGACAGCAGCCGTGTTTGCTCGGCCTTGACTCGCCAGTTTACAGTCTTAACCCATGTTGTCTGTCTGGGCTGTGACATCACTAAAGGACCGCGGAGAGTCGGAAAGATTTTATTTTCTTTCTTGGCTCCGGTCTGACAAAACCAGACTTGTTTGCACTCAGTCTGCTCCAGTTATGTAAGTTCTGTCATGTCCCGTTCTGAAGCTGGAATGATGCATGGGTGGGTTGTGATAGAGAGCTATTGAAGATTAAGGTGCAAATTATCCTTTAATTCATGTGTATCCAAGAATTTTTTTTGACAACAATGTGAATGTTAGCTTTTGGTTCACTGTAAGAAAATCAATATGGTGTTTACTTAAAATGTTTAACTTTTAGTAATTTTTTTAAATAGCATTTTTAACATTGCATTAATACTGTAATGTAATTCAGAGCATGTGGATTATAGACCTGAAATATTTTGTCTAACATAAAGTAAAATATGTTCACAGACTACCAACATTGCTTGTAAAATATAAAAAGATGGAAATAAGTCTAGATGTGTCTAAATAAAGCCTCAATTTGAGGTCTATGCATGTATACATTAACTTGATTAAACAATGCAAACATAGATTATTTATAATGCAAATTGATAACTGTAGTGGAGTAGGAGGGGCGAGACCGTGATAAGAGACCGGTGCGCGCACAGCTGACGCTCATTAACACTCACCGGCCTCGACTCACGGTCTCGCCCCTCCTACTCCACTACAATAACAAAATTCAATAATTAGCAGATATGTAAAATATAAATCCCTATTTTACGGGGCTAAATCGATTCTCTCTCTCAGCGGAGGTTACTTCTACCCAGACGGACAGTTCTGTATTCAGCAGAAGACACAAACCTCAAATGAACCATCGATAGTCTCCTAAAATGTTGCACGGCTATGATAAATAAAAATGTTAACCAGAATATCCTCCTCCTAATGTAAAAATAGCTCCACCACCAGCCAGCATTTACTTGAGAAATTCTAACAAAAGCCTCCAGTCTGTATACGGGTCTGCGTTCAGCTGCTGTAGGCAACATTGATTTGCAAAAGAGATTATTGTTGATTACTTAATCTTTCAGAGGGCTTACAACCATGCACAAATATTTTTCTATTTGACATCAAAGCTCAAGGTCAAAAACAAAGGGCTTGAGACTTTTGTAGTCCGTCAGCCAATCAAAACATCTTTTTATTGTGTACCAGGCGAGTTGATTGGTCACATGACGTCCAGAAGAAAGAATGCGAGTTGTTGTCCATTTAACATGAAGAGTATTTTTCCTTTGACTTGTGAAAGCAAGATTCTCAAACCTTTTTTGAAGTTTAGAAATTAATGTAACGTTTCTTTCAAATGCTAAAAACAACACGGTTTGCCCACGTATGGATCATTTCTAGCAACAATAAGCACACAACAATGCTAAACAAGTCCGAACTCTTTTGCCCCCTCAAACAGAACTTATGGCTGATGGGAAATACCTCAATAAGCACCGGTCTCCGCCTACGATGGGGTCTGACTCATGCGGACGACGGCAGGTCTGATTTTAAGTCTTTCTGGAGTTCCAGTGTTTATAAGGATGGTCAGGGGTGCGGTTGTTGACTGGCTCTGTTGTGAACATTTGAAAGATCCTCGGTGTGCAGCGCTGAAACCTTTAGGTTTAGAAAAAGCTGTAGTGGATTTATGCTAACATTCTGAACCATGCAGATGGCTGCTGTTAAATATTGAGTTGCCAGTGGCTCTCATGAGATTTGTCTCCAGAATATGCACTACACAAATGCAAACTTGCAATTCAAAGTGTTAGCTGGAGTCAGAGTGACTTGTAATGGGACAATACTGGAATGTGCATTAACTTTAGGGGGAAATATCTTGGCATTAGAGAAGCCAGATGGAAACTGAACTCCATTGTTGGTGATTGATTCACAGCCAGGTGTATTTGTGGACCACAGAGATCATTAAACGCATCCAAGTTGAAACTATAAAGTGATGACTCACAGGTACAATGAAAACTAGATGAAACTGCTTGCTGGGTCTTTTATTCACTCACAATATTGATTGTATTAAAGCAGCAGTCTGTAACAGTGCTCCCTTGTTATCTTACAACTGATAAGTTATCTTTCTCATATAAAGAGTATCGCAGAGATGAATTTTTGTTAGTATAAAACAAGATTTTTTTGACCTCTGGCGGTTTTATTTAGGCTTAAAACAGCAAATATTGTGGTAATGTGTCAAGTTTATCTTGATTTGCTAGGGTTTATAGTACACGTTTTGTCTATCGCAGAGTTTACTTATTCCACTTTCCAAATTTTACTTGGGGAAAAACTGCGTAGAGTTTCGGTCGAGGAACCAGTGCACCGCTAACCTCTGGGCTGGCCTATAAAAATACATCATCTCTGAGGTTCTGAGGTGTTGGACATATTGTAAGAATTGTCACTAAATTAAATTAATATTAATAGTCATGATAATGATATCCAGGATTTCAAAAAACGTTCAGATGTATATTTCCTAATGTGTTCATCCATAGATCTTTGAGCTTTACTTGTAGTGTTGTGGGGGACATAATGAGACAGAAAGGTCAACCACATAAATATCACAGTACAAGTATGGTGTTTGGACATGTGGTCATTGCTATAAGTGTACAGAAAGATTTTGTCTCACTCAATAGTTCACAAGCTGAGATATTTCTTGGGCTATTGATACAAAGGTTGCAAAAAGTTCTTTTCACAAGATTTCTTTCAGGAATCAACTGTTTCTGGTCCAACTCCATATCTCACGCTGCTTCTAAATGAAAGTGTAGTAGAGTAGGCGGGGCGAGACCGCGGTTCGAGTCCGGTGAGTAATTGTGAATGAGCGCCAGCTGTGCGCACACCGGCCTCGAATCACGTAGGAGATTGGGAGCATATAAAAGGAACGAGCGACCGGACCGTCGAAGAGAAAGGACCGGGCCCGAACATATGTTAAGTTTATATTTATGGTCTTGTGTTTTGTATTTATGTGAGGGGCCGCCGGATTTTATTATTTCTGTTATTAAATGTTTGCCGGTTCCTGCCTCCTTCCTTCCTTTTAATGAACCTTATTACAGAAAGTTTATCATCCACAGTTTGATATGCTATAAACACAATGTAGGCTTTCTGATCAAGTGCTTTATTTTATCCTCACAGACAGGATACAGACATTCTAAAACACAATTGTACAGCTGTTGGGCTACGTCACACTCAGTTGGAAAGGACATGGAGAACAAATTCCTGAAGAGATCTTAAAGGCTGAATTTGTTGAGAAGCAAAACCTCTGGGGCTCATTTAGTTTAAACGACACACTATATAAAGCAAGACAGATTCATTTCTGTTAAATGAGATCAGATCAGAGAGACTCTGGTCAGGCAAGATAAAGCACATTTGCAGACAACCTGAAGAACATGTTATTACTCAAAGTTAATATTTCCATACCTCCGGAGATTTGATTTAGTATTTAGTTTCCATTTGCTTGTTTAGTTTCCATCTTTGTTTGTATTTGTGCATGTCCACACGTTTAGTGTCAATATGTTTGCTTATGAAGAACAGACACACTATGAGTACTGGTGGATGGTGAGGTCATGTGCCATCATCACCCGGTCAATCCATTCATGCCGGGCATGACATTCTAGTCTGGAGAGGTGAAACAACCAGAGCGAGATCAGAGTAAAACAGCAAAGCAAGAGCAGAGATGTACAACAACAGTTCTGTCTCACATCGGTTCATCTTGGATGCCATTTGGTCTCTCATTTCATCAAATGTGCTTTAGTTGTCCATCTGTCTCCTCGCTGCTAAACTTGTGTGACTAAGACGATATGAAATGAATGTCAAATGAACACGGGTGTAGGATGTGGAACTATTTGGAAAATGTGTGTGGGAGGGACAAACTAAAACATTTCTAAAAGGGGTTCTTACGCCCCTAAAATGAATATTTATGGATATTGTTAATTACTTTGACTATTTAATTACTATTTCCATTTTTTGTAAATACCAACTGGACTTAAAGTGATTTTAAGTGGATTTGTCCCTTTAAATGGATAGTTTGCCAGAACTTACAATTTATTCAGGGTTGCTCTCATGTCATTCCAAACCTGTATGAATTGTGTTATTTTAACAGAATACACAAAAATGACTTTTGAAAAATATTTGTAACAAATCAACATTAGACCCCATTGACTTTAATTTAATTAAAAACATTTTTCAAAACGTCTCATTTTGTGTTACACAGAAGAAAGTCATTTTTTATCAAAACACTTTTTGTTTTGCAGCACAACAAAATGTGTTGTATGTTAAGAAAAAATCATTTCAATAAAGAGTTTGAAAACATTTTGTGCATTAGACTTTTGTAGTTTAGTTTCAGGAGACAGATTTTACAGATGTGGACCCGACACACTATGTTTTGTGTGTTTCTCTCGTATGCGTCCCATCACATCAGAAACTGTGGTTAAGAACCATTGAGGTGACGCTAACATCACGTTGTGGTTTAAATCTTGTATTTCTGTGCAATGATATTTTGCATTTTACAACTCTTGTTTAACAAGGCATTAAACAACAGAGCAACAGTTTTATTCAGACTACAAACAACACTGACTCTTTTACAGGCCCGACATCTTCCTGTGTGAATGTGAAGCCATGTGTGGGGACCAACTGTGTTTTTAAATAATTAAGAAACAACTTAAATGTTGTTTATTTGAAGATGTAAAAATGTTCGTGTGATGGTTTAGGGGAAACAAAATATAGTTATGAGTCACAGACGTGCATGTGTGTCCCACCCGCTTCTGTTTGGTCTTCACCGAGGTGTGTTGACTGAAGTCATTTTAAACCCATTCTCCTGTTCCTCTCCTCTCATCTGATCATTCAGAGATGATCTTGTGATTGCTTTAGCATGAAATGTACTGTAAGGCTTCCACAACAGTGAAGAGAAATAGATATTTAGTGTCCAGTGATGAGACATCCAAAGACAATCCTTTTGCTCAGAAGATTTGATGAAGTTCTCAGTTGTGTTGAGTATCTACTTAGTCTCAAATCTTTTTCTTAAAATGAATTAAAAGGAGATGTAAAATACATTGTAGAGGTGAAATCATCTGGATGAGTGTAAATGTGATATTGAGATCTGAGCTCAGTTTGACGCATTGTTGTTGACATCTCTTCTGGAACTCTAACGGAGACATTTGTGAGTTGAGATGTGGGAGGTGTTTTGGGTCATAATGTGAAGATTTCTTTCACCAAAACATGTTAGTTCAACAAACATGGAGCAGTCATTTGGTGCACAAGGTCAACAAACCATCGGATGTCTGTGACGCTGATTCATTGAGTTGCCTTGAGGATAACACATCCTCACCAGCCCAGCACTGGCCCACTGCTCACCGATGGGATGATTGTCCCGGAAACCTGTTCCGTTGAGACATCACGGTTATGTGGAATGCCGCACGTTGTCAAAGCTTTGTCAGCAGAACATGATGTGAGCGAGGTGAAGTGACGTGAAAGAGTGAAGAGAAATCTGAATTCTGTGGGTGAATGTGAAACCGTTTTCTTGTGAAGGTGTGAAGTCAAGAAGGCAGAGACAGAGAGTGAACACAGAGCCCAACGGACAAACACCAGTTCATCAAGAACTTCAGTGTTGGATTGTGTCATTGTATTAACCTTCCTCAGTGTAAAGAATAGCTCTAAAAGTGATGACAAAGAATATCTCTGATAGTGTGTTTGTTATGTCAGCTGTGGACTCTCATTTGGTTCCTTCACAGAGGAACGTTGTGCAGAGCAAAATTACGCCATCATGCAGATGTGGGTGTTCAAATGATCCCGAACCTCTCAGAGCAACAGATCACTTCACATTTCACACTGCAAAAAAACGTACTTGTCTGCAAATTCTTGAATCAAGATGCATTTTTTTGATGAGCAAAATGAAATCAGTTTTGTTTTCAGTAAAAATATATGAAATTTCAGTGACTTTGAGCTAAAAAAATCTGCCAATGGGTTAAGAATAATAATCTTGAATTAAGGTTTACCTTTTTCTTAGTCACTCAATTCAAGATTATTTTTCTTACCCCATTGGCAGATTTTTTGAGCACAAATTCACTGAAATTTCATATTTGTATATAAACACAATAATTATGTTCTTAATTCAGTTTGCTCTTCAAGAAAATGCATCTTGATTCAAGAATGTTTAGACATTTGTACTGCAAAAGCACGAAAAAAAATCTAAGAAAGTCATGTTTTGCAGTGCACTCTTGTAGCTTTTGCTCTTTGCTTTTTCAAGTTTATCATAATTGATCAAATCCCTCCCTTAAAATGAATGTTCTCTATCTGAAAACACAAACAAGCATAGTATAAAGGATGACTGTGATTCTCATGTCTTTTTCTCACAAATGCTTCCAGATTAACATGTTGAAAACAATGAGATTCAATAATAAGCTTTCCTTTTTCTGTCTTTCTTCACAGAGCGACACTTTTTTCCAAGAATCGACAAGAAAAGACCACATGACCAACAGATGACTTCATCGATGTGATGTCCTTCAGCTGATATTACAGCAGCTGCATCTACATCTAGTGTAATAGAATACTTTAACCGTGAAAGTTAAGGGTCAATTTCTTAATATTTATTTTTATTTTAACAAATAATAATAATATATATTCTTATAATTACTCATAAATAATGGTATAACATTTTTTTTATAATGTTTGTTAAAATAAATAATATTTTAATAAACAATATTGCAATGTATCATGATTGTTTTTTCTTTATTAAGGTCTTTTTTAAACATTTTAGAATAATGGGAAACTAGTTCTACTTATTACTATTTGGACAGTAATCTTTAGAATAATAGTAAACTCATCAAACCAATGGAAAACACCAATGTGACTCTTTCAATCATGGATATTAAATGTTGTAATTGATCATATTGTGTAGTGTAGTCTCCTGTTAAGAATTTGCACAAATGTTCTCTTGCCATTTTAAAAAACTAATAAAATTAAATTTAAAATTTAAAAAATAAAAAGTTATTTTTGTTGACATATTTTGGTTTTGTAATGCAAAAATCTCTTTGCAAACTGATATTGTTGTCTAGAACACTTCTTTCAGACATTTGTGCAAACACATTAAGATCAAAGACTTTTAAGATCACAAGGAGCGTTTTGGTAAAGTGATCTTAAATGTTTCGGTAACATTTTCTTTATTCTATAAACTAAGATAAACATTTGATCTATTCTATACATTGAATTATCACTGAGTCTTTTTAAATATCTTTAACCTGATGCTTTCAATAGGGGGCGATAGCACAGGCCTTCTTACATCAGATGTGTTTGTGAGAGGAGAAAATATTTCATCACTTCATAAGGTCACACTCAGGTACATCATACATCTGTTCCACCTGTAGAAATATAATAAACATGGAGTACATGTTGCCATGGCTATACATTTTTATGGGTTTTTTTTTAGTTTGCTTGCCAAATATAAGCTGTTAAATGCAATGGTGACATCTGTATATCATTTTGGAAAGCTTGACAGGAGTGCTCTACAAAATGATATACAGAGAACTGCCGCGGATTAGATGTAACGGCCAACAATGAAGGTTCTTCTCAAAAATGTATGATGAATTTGAGCAGTGATTTATATCAGCACACGTGAGCATGTTTCTGAGGGAAGGTGAAGGAGTAATGTGCATGTGTACAGACTCGGGAGGGTTCTGGAGAATGTCCGCTCATTTTTCAGCAGGTGGTCTGGGATATATCAATGTCCGTGGACTTCTCCAACCACCATTTCTGCTTGTCATATATTTCTTTGCTAAATTTGAATAAGAACAAATAAACACAGTGAAGGACTAGTGAGGATTTTGTGAGACGTGTAAATTCTACTTATCATGACAAACAACTGATTGGTGTTCAATTTATGAAGTCTGCCCTAAGATTGAATAAGCATTACAATATAAGTTGTTTGTATAAACAACATGAAAAACAGACAACGCACAAGTATCCATCACTGTCTTAAAGGTGACTCTTTTGTGTGCATTTTTTATATGAATCATATATACAAAAAAAGGTGATCATCATGATTATATAGCCACCAAAGTTATTTCATTTTTTTATCTTATAGTTGTATTCATTTTTGTCATTTTATTGTTTTAAATAACACAATTTTTTAGATTTCATTTAGTTTTATTTTCCTTTTACTTTGACCTTTTTATTTCAATTGAATCATTTTTAATCCTTTTAGCGCTTTAGCAATGAACTGAAATCAGTTGAAGATGAGGCAACATTTTCCATTTCCATTTAGTAAAAGTTCATTGAATAATATTTGGTTCTGTGTTTTGTTTTAACTGAAATGTTCGAACAGGTTTAACCCTGTTTTAATTGTAAAATAGTTAAGAGCTGCCATGATGTTGTGTTCAAATACTGTACATATCAATAACACATCATAACATAACTACATTTTTCTGTTGGCTTGCGTGTGCAAGTTTGCTAGGGTGTTGTGGTTGTCAGGGTGTTGCTATGTGGCTGCAAAGGGGTTCTTGGTGTCGTTTATGTCACTATGCATTTGGCGTTACTGCCCCACGCAGCCTTTTATCACCCAGCGGCCGATAGTGTAAGTCTTAGTACAACTTAGAGTAATGTGTACAAGACACACAACGCTTTGTCTAGAAATGGCAAAGCGTAAAATCTAGAGGTTGTGCACCAAAAACAACAAACAAAAACAAACTAACCAAAGAAAAAAATAACTCCCAGTTTACATGCATTTGACTTGAGTAGCATGTTATTTACAGTTTTGAGTGTAGTAGGTAGAGAAGACTGATCTTGCATGCAATCAGAAAGAAATCAGAAAGTGCTTTTACAGAAAAAGCACAAAAATTGCAACATCTGCACTTGGAAAAGGAATGTCAATCGCTTAGTAAAAACCGCCTCGCTGCACTTCAACATTTAGAGGACTTGTAAACCTTCGGAGAACATTGGGCGGAGAAGTTTCTGTCAGTGCAGTTCTGTGTTCCATCAGTCGAAGGGGAAAAGTTCAGCAAAACAGCCTTGGGAAACATATTTCTGAGGTTTAACAGCAATCACACACACTGATTTATATTACACGATGTCCACATATGACAAATCTACAGTTGTGTAAGCTTTCTCTGGACGTGTGTTTGACTAGCAGCTCATCTGCAGCGTCCATTACAAACCAAACGAGATGTGATGATGTGATGATGTGATGTGAGCTGTGATGGATGGAATAAATGTGAGAGGCTGTTTTTGGATATTTCTGAGTCATTGCCTGCCAGTCATTGCTTGTTGTGTTGATTCCTCTCTGAATCATGAGGTTTTTGAACCTGAGTTCTGTGCCTCGGGTGTTTCTGTCTGTTTTTGTGCGTGCTTGTTTGCGTCTGGTCCTTCACAACACTGCTTTACTGTAATTGCACATGAGGTGTGACAGGACTTTATACTGCGGGCCAAACTCTTAGACCCTATTAAATGTGTTTAGAAATCTTTACAAATAGTTTTATGGTCCTGAAACAATTATTGTTTAGTTGAACATTTCTATATGAATGTGATTGATATTTCCCACAAAACCCAATGAGCCATTTCAGCATCTGAAAATGTTGCAAAGAGCATCTTGTGTGCTTCAACAGACATGTGACCTTTAACATTGGAGTTACTGATGTGTCACAAATGACTTCACTTTTTCATTTGTGACATAGAAATAGTTGATTTATAAACATTATGAATAAAGTTTGAGTTTATTGTTCAAAAAAACGCATTTCGTGTAAAACCCATTGACACCACTGCATGGATGCCGAACCACTGAGACATTTCTCAAAATATCTTCTTTTGTGTTTCACGGAAGAAAGAGTCATGCAGGTAGTAAATGATATCAGAATTGTACTGGTTTTGAGGTGAACTATCCCTCTCCAAAATCAACATCACACTGTTTGTCTCTGAAATTGTGATTGATGTATTTTACAGATGTGAAAATAAGAGTTTGATGACATAAAGGTTAACATTGAGTCATACTGAATATGGACAGCAGAAAAGACGTCAGATCCTGTTTGTAAACTCTTGTGTGGGTATCATAATGCTCAATCTTTCCAACAACTACTTCATCACTTACTGACTTCCAGGATCACAGTGGCTAGACGGAGAAAGTGCACATATTTCCACCCATAAAACAAAACACATGGCATGATGGGTAAGAAAACGTGTGCCCAGAAACACTCAATTCCCTGTTTCCACTTTATTCGACACTTGAACTAAGTGAATAAAAACCATGACACAGCAGAGAGTCTGTTTGTTTTGTGTTTAAAAAACACAGGGCTAAACATTATGAAGTTAAACCAAGCTGCTAAAATTGCTCAAATGATTTCAGCTTTGACCATTGACTTCAGTTTTCTAAATGCACGATGCTTTGTTTATTTTTAGAAAATGTGCTATTCGTGAAGGAAGATTAAATACAAATGCAGATAAAGTTTTATTGAGATTAATGTTTTATTACTTTAAAAACGTCTCTAAATTCTTTATTTGACTTCAAATAAGCTTCTCATTTGCATGCATTGAAATTAAACGAAAAAAAGTATGATAATAGCCCGTGCACAATTATATCGACACATAAATAATATGATATAGCAAATGTTTCACCTGTGAACTCCAAATGACCGTTACCTGCGGAATGATGAGTGCGCAGGTGATTCTGGTGTCTTTCCTGGTGAGGTTGGAGCAGTTTCCCGACACTGACGCAGAGACTGGAGAGGGTGGACAGATCCCTCCCCTCGAACCTTCTCTCTCCACACCGGGCACCATAAAATCCCCCTTTAAAAGAGGGCTCGTCCCATAACAGACGGACGGCGAAGGCTCAGTGGATTCAGGGGAATATAAAATACTGGACATCAACGTTAAGTAAAAAAGCAATCCTCTGCTGTTTTTCGAATCGGGTGACAATGACCCGGAGCCCGGTAATGAGGCTTCTGGTGCTGTTGAGCATCGGCGGATCTGTCCACTCTACGCAATATTCGGTGGACCCGGTTTTGGAAGAAGCAAAAAGTTTAGCAATGCATTCAAGTATGTTCATTAATTATTGATTGTGTTGATGTTTAATAATGTTCATTAGATGGATAGATAGATGTGCTTTTTTACCACAGGTGGCTGTACCGAGAACGGGCGCGTTTATAAGTTGAACGATCAGTGGGAGCGTCCCTACATGAGCAACACACTTCTGTGCACTTGTCAGGGGGCTTCGGGGATAAAGTGTAAATCCAAGCCTGCAGGTGAGGTTCGACATTCAGTGATTTAAGCTTTTCTGCTTCATAGGCATACGCGTTACTATTTATATAAAAACGAATTAATGTGCATCACGCGCAAGAGCGCGCAATTACGCACGGATTTATAAGATCTCAGCGGGGTGTTTGCTCTTTGTCAAGTGTTGATATGAAGTTTTGTTTGTCCCTTATCGTGCCCTGGCTTCGAGATTTAACGTTTGTCTGCTCGGCTTTCTTACATCTTCAGCCGAAGAAATGTGCTATGACAAATTCAACGCTCGATCTTACCCAGTCGGAGAAACCTACGAGCGACCCAATGAAGGAATGATATGGGACTGTACCTGTATCGGGTCTGGAAAAGGCAAAATCAGTTGCACCACCGCAAGTAAGTCGTCTCGCGTTACAAATAAATAGAAACTTGGAATATATGTAATGATTATACTGAGAAATGTATTCATTTTAATATAAACGATAATGGTCTGTGTGGTTAATGGTAATGTGGGATACCTGTCTGGCTTATGGGAACCAATCGAACACCATTAAATCTTAGTGAAATGAGACCCAAAGCACTACATAAATTAATGTTTGTTATGCTTTTATTGTATTTTTGTAATGAAAACTATTCCAATAGTGTTTTTATATGTGTAGTGAATACAACATAGCAAATTGTTGATATGACATTTATTAACATATGACTATATGTTATGCCTATAATAATGCAATATGTACGATGAACTGATAAGCTTTGCTTGCACTCAGATCGCTGCCATGAAGGAGGTAACTCATACAGAATAGGGGACACTTGGACACGTCCCCAGGACACAGGAGATTACATGCTTGAGTGTGTGTGCCTTGGCAATGGAAAGGGAGAGTGGACCTGTAAACCTGTTGGTGAGTGTTTGTTTTGTCTTCCGTAGATTCATTGGGACTCCTGCATAAAAAGATCAACTTTGATATGTAAAATCTAATCTTTTTTAAAAGGTTATAACCTGCCCGACTTAAATGAAAACTCTGCTGTTTCTTGACAGCGGAGCGTTGCAATGACGACACACAAGGAACCTCGTACGTGGTGGGCCAGACGTGGCAGAAACCCTATCAGGGCTGGATGATGATGGACTGCACGTGTTTGGGCGAGGGTAACGGACGGATCACCTGCACCTCCAGAAGTGAGTCTTTGCTAAATTTGAATCTTTTTCTTTTTGAGTTTCCTAACTTGGGCTTGACCAGCAATGACGTAAATCTCCTGCAGCGTTGCATGAAGTTACCGCAAGTATTTCCGGGCACATGATCTAAATAAAAGAAATCAGGTTGTTGTTGTCACATTATAGTGGGTAAAACTGTATCCACGGTTTCATATGATGACGTTGCTGAAGAGATGTCTCCTTTCTGTATTTTTTTTCTGTTCTTTCTGTAAAATCCTTTCAGTATTTTTCAATGTCTCCTTTCATGACTCGGTCATTATGTGCATGCCGCACCCTTATTACATCATCTCCAGTGAGGTCTGCACAACTCCTGTGGCTCAATGGCAACATGCATGTGGAAAATCTCTGCCTGCACTTTCCACGGCTGATGATGCCGAGAAACTTAACTTCCTTCATCTGACTGGATAGCGTCAGCAAACACTTTTATGGTGATAAAAAAGACGACCTGCTGAGGTGTGATGGTGTTTCTCAAACACGTCTGTGCCATCAAAATTGTGCGGAGGGAGCTGGCTGGATGTTGTGTTTAGCACCTTTAAGAAATCATTACCCCCTTTGAGGAATCCCGTGGTCATAACTGAAAAAGTTCATTGATTCCTAAGGAGTGTCTCCAAAGTGCACAAATATATGATGCATGATTTTTTCTTTTAGATCGTTGTAATGACCAGGACATCAGAACCTCGTACCGTATCGGCGAGACCTGGAACAAACAGGACTCCAGTGGAAACACCCTGCATTGTCTGTGCACCGGCAACGGACGTGGAGAACATAAGTGTGAAAGACTCTCCCCTTCCCACTCCAACCCTGGCATCGGTGCGTGTGGGGCGTCCTCAAACGCCAGTAAAGTTTTCATGAACAGAGCTTGATTTAATTTGCCAGTTCTTAACAATATGGGTCAATAAAGCTTGACGTGATGACTCACCGATTGATTTCCAGTCGATTTCTTTTAGGGTCCTGTTGAATTATGGCATGGTTCTGTTTTCTTTCATCCAGGTACTAGAGCTACAGTCGATCTTGTGGTCAGACCGATGAGGGAAGGAGTTGACGTTCTGTCCGAACTGCTTGAGGAGGGCAGCTGCAAAATGGATTCGGGTGTGGCGTATTCCAACGGGGTGAGCTGGATCAGGACTCAGGGCAGCAAGGAGATGCTGTGCACGTGTATCAGTGGAGGAATCAGTTGCGAGGAGCAAGGTAATAGTGTGCTCGGACCTGAAAGCCTAAAGGAAACCATCCACATCTCACTGCACGTTTTATAATGTGGTTTTGTTGTGTGGGTCTACACAGACAGACAGTCGCAGGTTTATGGCGGCAATTCTGGCGGGCAGCCGTGTGTCTTCCCCTTCATGTTCAGAGGAAGAGCCCACTACTCTTGCATCTCTGAGGGTCGATCCGACGGCCAGCTGTGGTGCAGCACCACCTCCAATTACGAAGATGATGCCATGTACTCATTCTGCACTCAGAAGAACCGTAAGTGAGCTGTTGCCCTTTCTGATAATAACAAGATCGGGTTTTTCTAATCGCGCTGTTTTTTTCCACCACCTAGTGCTCGTGACGACTCGAGGGGGAAACTCCAACGGAGCGCTCTGCAAGTTCCCCTTCATCTACAACGGACGGAACTACACCGACTGCACATCTGACGGCCGGCGTGACGGCATGAAGTGGTGCGGCACCACCACCGACTATGACAGAGAACGAAGATTTGGATTCTGTCCCATGAAAGGTCAGAGTAAACATTAGGAATTCTCCTGTGGTGTGTGAACATTTTTGTTTTTTTACTCCTTAAATATGCTCTTTCTTAAAATTGAGCTTTTATGTTAATTTTTATGAAATTAAAAGCAGAATGTTGGATTTATTCTTTAACGTTGTCGATTGAATAACAAGTTTCGTAAACATTTGTATTAAAAATGATTAGGAAATAAATCTGAATTTCATTTCACTCCCATATATCGCGATACTGTCGTATTGTGACAGCAGTCTTGTGTATTCATCATCATATTTCTTTTTTACACCAAATGTTTCATGAACTTTATGTACCAAAGGGAATATAAGTGTGATCTATTTAAACTTCCAGTGGAGGTTCTAATGCTTCTTGTTTAATGACTTGCTTATGCCATCAGCGATCTGTGAAGGACTTCAGCCGTGTTGAAAAGCCTTTAAGGACGTGGGAGTTTTTAAGAGCATGTAGTGAGCGAGTGTTGATTCGTGGCCTGGATCAGTCAGGGTTAAGAGTCGGGTTCCACTCCAAACTAGACATGGCGTGGTGTTCGGTTTCACACGGACCTTTGACTTGAGATAGAAATTGCTTGATGTCGTTAGCATGATGCTGTATGAACTGATTTTGAACTTTTCTGCGTGTCTTTGTTTTATGATGCAGCTCATGAGGAAGTGTGCTCTGTCAATGACGTCATGTACCGCGTTGGAGACCAATGGGACAAGCAGCACGACACACTCGGTCACATGATGCGCTGCACGTGTCAGGGGAATGGCCGCGGGGAATGGAACTGTGTTTCACTCACGCAGCTCCGAGGTTAATGCACGGTTTAATTCAACTATTTTTAGACGTATTGGTCTGTGATGTACAGAATGTCAAGTCAAGAAGCTTTTTGTGTGAAAATTTTTCTTTATTGCGAAACGACTGTGCGGAAAATGCATCGCGGAACAAACAGGGAATAAACCAACATTAACTTTTAAAGTTTATACGATTTACATTTTTTCAAAATTCATGTTTTTTTGTTGTTCATTCCCATTAATATCAATCAAACTGCAGTTGGTTTGTCTTGATTTCAGTCACAATAAGTCAAACATTACTGTGTTACATAACTGTGTTGCTTGTTTTAGACCAGTGTGTGCTGAATGAGCAGACGTACGAGGTGAACGAGACTTTTGAGAAGCGACACGATCAAGGCTACATGATGAACTGTACGTGCTTCGGTCAGGGCCGCGGACGCTGGAAGTGTGATGCCATCGGTAAGTTGGTCCCTCTCCTGTTCCATGACTCCAACAAAATGTCAGGTCTTTCCTTTAAAAGTTCAGAGTGTCTGCCTTGTATTTTCAGCACGAATTGTCCACATTTCCTTCGATTCAAAACGAACAGCAAAATTGAAATTGAACAATGGGCTTTGCAAAATGAAAGAGAGGGGAAAAGCATGTTTTTACTGTATGTGCACAAAATGAAGAAGTTTCTTTTTTAGATCAGTGCCAGGAACCCGACACCAAGGTGTTTCACCAGATAGGTCAGACGTGGAACAAGGTGATCCAGGGCGTCCCTCACAGGTGTTCGTGTTATGGTAATGGAATAGGCGAGCAGGCCTGTGAACCCCTACAGTCTACAGGTAAGAGATCTCACAACTTTCTATACATGCACGCGAACAACACGGAAAATAAGATGCAGGGTTGCCAGGTCTGTGGTTTGTGTGTTCCTCTACACTTGATGTTGTGGGTTGTGTTTTGTGGGATGAAAGTGGCTTGATTTTGTTCTTCAGCTTTTATTCCTGATGTGAGGAGAGCGAGGATTTTAGGTATGAGAGTGACGTGTTTTGAGTTTAGTTTTTTGGGCTGGGTTCAATGGACAGATTTTGTTATGCAGATTTTGCAACCCTGCGGGATCCCTCTCACTCTTTAAAGGACAAATAAATATGTGTCCTTCATACATTATAGTTTGCTAGGCATCACGCAAGGACCTGACAGAAACAGAAGTCATCATTTACAGAGAATCTGGCTTTCTAATGGCACGGTGATTGATCTTTTTGTGTTCTTGTGAGCGCTTGCTCTGATGCTTTATTTCTGTGTCTGGCCGTAAAAGGGGGTTTTAAAGCTTTTAAGAGAGTCCTTCAATGTTTACCTGAGAACTGCACCATATGGTCAGTGGGCGCAGCCGGCAGTAATATCAGAGATTTTGACATTTGTTGCCTTTTTTGAAAGAAAAGTGTGAGAAATATTTTTAGGACTTGCTTAGAATGTAGCGTGGCCATCTGTATATGATTTGATCTTTAGCACAGTTTGAACAGAAGTTTTCTTGGAGGTTTCTGGAGGATGCGGTATGAATGGACACATTTTGGTTTGACACAATAAATGCAGTTTTACAGCCTGCCAAGGGAAGCAAAGAGAAGAGAATTGTTGAAATGACCTCACTGCTTTGAATTGCACGCAGCTGTTAAACCAATCTCTGTAAACCCGCCGTGATAATAAAGGATAAAGAAGTGAAGAATGTTAAGGCCGAGTGTGATTTTTAACAACGCGTCCCCCGGACCCTTCAACACCTCTCGCCTGACAGAATGCACTGAATCCACCTCTAGATTTGACTGTCCTGTCCAAACATCAATCAGTCCACATGTTTTCTTTCATATAAACCAGACATCTTTGTTTTTCTTTTCTTCACAGTCAATTGTTTGTGTATAAAAGTCCTCTAATCTCATATTCAGTATTAAAAGTAACTGTAAACGATTAGTGTAAACCCTAACCCTTTACACTATAACAGAAGCTAACTGGACACTGACCTTTACTTCCAAAAGCTCCTGTTCGGGTCATCATCACAGAAGCTGGAAATCAACCCAACTCTCATCCCATCCAGTGGAGCGCTCCACCTTCTGCCCACATCACACAATATATTCTCAAGTGGAGAGTTGTAAGTCATGTGACGCACTTAAGCACAGCTTGATGTTTCTAATGACATTTTTCACATTTCAATTCAATTCATTTCTCTTGGTCTTGATTCTTTGAAGGAGAGACATTTTGTCCATGTTTGTGCACAGTTTTGGTAAAGAACGGGTTGAGATTTCAACACTTAAAACAAGCTGAAAACCTTGAACTTCAAAACACACATTCACTCATCATTCACTCGATTGGAGTCTTGCCAGCTTTTATATTAACTAAACAAAAAAATGCTTTACTGTTATTTTTGCCTGAGTGTATACAATTCCATTTACAAAGTAGAACATGTTCATCTCTATAATGCTATTTGGACAAGATTTATTTATACAGGTCTGAGTAGATTTTATATATACTGTATATATATTTAACATTTTATATTTATTTGCACAATATTTAATGTTCAGGTCAGAGCATATTTTATATGCTTTTATTTATTTTTTAACACCTTATATGTATTTGGACAATATTTAATTTTTCGGGTTAGAGGACATTCAAACGTTCACCCTTACTCTCACAGTTAAATCTGTCATATTTACAGTATTTACGCTTCCATGAAAAGATTTAAGATCACTTCAATAAATTTTTTTAAAAACCTTGATCTGAAGGCATATGTGTTTTATAGACAACAATATAATGGTATTTCTAATTTATTAAAAACTATGTAATATATTATGTTTTTTGTTTTTGAATCATATATTTATTTTATTAGAATATCATAAAATCCGGAAACTTATGTGAACTTGCATTACGACCAGTTTTAGCAAATATATTCCTTTCGCAGAAAAATTCACGCTCGCCGTGGAAAGAGGCCAACATTCCCAGTCACATAAACTCCCACACCATTTCAGGATTGAAATCAGGTTTGACCTACGAGGGTCAACTGATCAGCATTCTGCGCTACGGACCCCGAGAGGTCACTCGCTTTGACTTCACAACTACATATGGCTCTCGTGAGTGAATTCTTCCTTTTTTTATTTCTATTGATTCTGTTCTTCTTTCTGTCCTATTGACCGATGATACACAGGGATTGAATAAATGACCACAGCGCTCATGATCTGATGTAATTAGATCACTTTTATTTTGAAAGTCCCTTTGGAAAAGAGCGTGGGCATTAATGCATTAGACTTGACTTTCTTTGCTGCAGTGGCTAAAGTGGAGGGCGATACCACCCGGCATCTGCCCGAAGTGGACACCTCAGAGTCGGTAACCGAGATCACATCCAGCAGCTTCGTGATCTCATGGGTGTCTGCGTCCGACACCGTGTCTGGATTCCGAGTGGAATATGAGCTCTCGGAGGACAGAGACCAGCCACAAGTCATCAGTGAGTATCATCAGACGAGCTCTTGTTGAAGAACGACCGGAGAGAAAGCATGACTATTTGTTTTGGTGTTTCAATACAGACCTCCCAAGAACAGCTACATCAGTGAACCTCCAAGATCTTCTGCCCGGCCGTAGATACAATGTGCAAGTGTTTGAAGTCAATCCAGAAGGAAACACGAATGTCATCTTGACCACCGCTCAGACCACCGGTGAGATGACCATGGCCGTTCTGTTAACAGATGGCTAATGTTTTTCTATGATTGGTAACCCTCGACTCTTGACTGTCTCGTTCCAGCACCCGACAGGCCAACCAATCACCAGGTCTCGGATGTCCGGGAGAGGTCCGTCGTGATCAGATGGTCCAAACCCAGCGCACCAATCACAGGTTAGCGTCGTTGAAACTTTCAACTACCCTCAAAACACTCTCCTGGTGGTATAATAAAGAAACGCACGTGTTTAGGTTACCGTGTGGTTTACACTCCATCGGTGGAGGGAAGCAGTACCGAGCTCATCCTGCCCGAGACTCAGACGTCTGTGACGTTGGGTGACCTTCGACCCGGCCTGTGGTATAACGTCAGTATTTACTCAGTGAAGGACAACATGGAGAGCGAACCTTTGGACCTTCAGGTCAGCACTTCTGGAAAATCGCAACCTGGTAAGATGGCACATCTCAGCAAATTAACATTCCATGGAGAATCGCTCACAGCTACATCATTATGCATCATAAAAAACAACTCCTGATTTGTGCCACAACTCGGTTATCGTGATCGGCAGGATTCCGCTGGCGGTTTTGTCGCAGTATATGGCGCTTTGTAAAAATGAACTCATGTTAAATTTGATTTATTTTGTGTTTTGTCTGTTATTTAGTCAATGAATCACACAGAAAACACAAGTGTAGGGAGGGATAGTTTTTGTAACAACATTTTAAATGGCTGCTGAATAGTTTACAATATGTGTTGTGATATCATGATATCTGTGATTCTGGATGTTAATATAGTTATTGCTGAAGTTACTGTTCTCGGTGTGAATGAACCGTAACTGCACCAGCACACACATTTATTTGTGTAGATGTTGGATGCTCCATCTTTGTTTGAAATGTCACGTTTTTTTAAGAGGCTGTTGATTCATTTTTCTCCAAATGGAGGTTTTTGGCCATAGTAGCTCAGTTTGTCTCTGACGTGTACAGATGTGTGCCAGTTCTCTGTCTCTTCAGGGTATGACTTGACACTAGCAGACGCTGGAGTTGGGAGTTTGAGTGTTTGCTCCGAGCCACAATGACCTTATAAAGATGTACTGGGAAGAAGTGTGTTTTTTGTGCTCTCCCCAAGTTGTGCCAGTCTCTTTAGCAAACACGCACTTTCTTGAGAAAGTCTTTTTTCTGTCTTTAAGTTAATAGAGCTCTTTATGTTTTTGGAACGCTCCCAAAAGCGTTTAGTTAGTATATACAGAGATTCTTAATGATACAACTGTTTATGTTTCTGTTTCTCATACTGTGGAGGAATGTGAGCAAATACCTCATCCCAAATATGAACCTGTGCTGCTTGTGTGAAGAGAATCATGATCTTGAATGATCTTGATGTTTACTACTGTTGGTCACTGTTAAGTGTCCTTAAAATAAAACTTTTATAAGCTAAAAAGTGGGCCAATTTAGTACACCGAAATAGTACACTAAGAAAGTATACTACTAGTACATAGACTGCAGCATACTTTCTGCTTCAAACATACTTAAAATACACTTGAATTTTCAAATACTTGTAAACATCATGTAAGTTAAATCTTCTGCAAAGTAAAGGCAGTGTTTTTCTTTCCATTTGGCTCAAAGAGGAGGTTCAAGCCCCCACTGACCTGCAGTTCATTGAAGTTACCGATTCCAAGATCACCATCACATGGACCGGTCCTCCCACAGAGGTCTCGGGATACCGCGTGACCTTCGCCCCCGCGAGCACCGACGGTCGCGCCCAGAGACCTCTTAACCTTCCCATCATGCAAAACGCTTACGCAGAGCTCACTCACCTCCAGCCCGGAACCCTCTACCGCTTCCACATCTACGCCGTCAGCGGAAGCGTGGAGAGTGAACCTCTGATTGGAGAGAAATCGACTAGTGAGTGACCAGCTTCACAGGAACTAGTTGTTTAAAACCCATGCAGTCAATAAACGCTGCTCTCTTTCCTCAGAACCCGATGCTCCCAGCGACCTGCGCTTTACGGACATCACTGACGACAGTGTTTTGGTGGTCTGGTCCGTCCCCAGGTCACAGATCACTGGCTATCGTCTTTACATCAGCACTGGAAGCTCTAAGCCAGAACAGCTGAAGATCCCAGGTCACGAGTCTCAGTACACCATCACCAGCCTTCGTCCCAACACCGAGTACATGGTCACGCTGTACTCAGAGCAAGAGAACACGCTCAGCGAGGGACTGACTGAAGTCTTCAGAACATGTACGTTCACTTTCCTTTCATCGTTCCAAGTCCAAGTTCTCAAATATTCCTGACACTAGTTTACACACAATAGTTGTCTGTTGTGTGAGGTTTGGAAATTACGAAAATGTTTCCGTCTGGTTTTCCAAGTTGTAATCAAGTAGGAAATGGAAAATTCTGCCCTTCCAAATTGCGTGGAACCTCTCCATTTCTCTCTTTAGATGAAGACATCACTCTCTTGCGCCCCCTATGGGCAGGAGTGAGTAATGTCTCTTCATTCTAATGCACCTGCTTTCTTTTGTTTGATTCCTCAGCTCAGTCGACAGGTAACGCTCCTCGATTCACCACTGAAGTCACAGACACGTCCCTCATAATCTCCTGGACCCCCGTACTGCGATTCAGCTACAGGGTACAATATTAGAGAATGTTAACTTCCATTGCATGGACACAAAACCACTGAGACATTTCTCAAAATATCTTTGTTTGTGTTCAACTAAAAGAACCATGTGTTCCACATACATGTGTTAAGCAACGTGAGGGTGATTAAATATTGACAGATTTGATACATTTGGCAGAACTAAGAAGATACAAAAAGGTTCTTTCAGAAGGAGTTCTCTCAAGGTTTCCAGAAAAAGCTGACAGTATATTGGCTTTGACATGTTTTCTATAGTTGTCCCTGCGGCCTGCACAAGGTGGCGATTCTCCCAGAGATGAAACGTCTGACAGCGGCAGTATTATGGTCTCCGGTCTGTCTCCAGGAGTGGAGTACATCTACAGCATGCAACCCTTGTTCAACGGACGAAAGCATGGCAAACCCATCAATAACAAAATCACCACATGTAAGCTGTTCAAGAGTCTACTTTAGGTTTTGCACGTTTGAGCTTTTTTTAAAAGCTTTGTAGTTTTTCTATGAAAATGTATTTCTCACTCTGTATGTTTGTCTTGTTTTCCAGTACAAATATTGAAACGTTCTTAAATCAAGATGCATTCACTTCAGAAGCAAAAGGACATAAGACATCGACAATAACTGAGTTTATGCTTAAAAAAACACAGATAGAGTAAGAATAAATGATAAACCTGAACTAAACCCTCAATAAAGAAGATTTTATATGAAGGAAATATTTATCTTGTTTTAAGGCCTAAACTTACTTATTCATGATCCTTTTCAGTCTTTTGATTCTCACGTAAATGTATTTGATTCAAAGGTCCAGTGAATGAAAGTAGCGGCATCTAGTGGTGAGGTTTTGAATTGCGCCCAACGGCTCAGTCCAACACCCCTCCCTCTCACTGTTGAAGCACTACGGTGGCTGACACAGGACAAAGATGTGGTCATGTTTTCACTTCTTTGCTGAAGGAGATCATGTATTAATGAAACACGTTCTGAAGAGCAGTTTGTGTGTTTAGGGCTTCTGTAGAAATAACATGATGAATTCTGTGTGAGGAGACCAGTGGTGTGTGTAGACAGAAATAACTCAGTTAGAACACACAGTTGTTTATTATATTGCATTTCTGTCAGTAGATCCTCCAAACAATGTCACACTGGATCTCTAAGCCTCTTTTAGTCTTTTGACTTCTCAAGTAAATGTATTTTGATTTAACAACGGGATGAGAATAAATTAAACTAGGTACATAAGTATAAGTCAAATACATTTTTTAACATCCAGCATTCATTTTTTCTCTGTTACTTTAGTTTTGTCCCCACCGTCTGACCTGAATGTTGTGTCTAACCCTGACACCGGTGACCTCAATGTAAAATGGACCGCTACCACAAGTCCTGGTAAATATTGACCGTACACACACTCTTTACTCTAGTCACACAGAGCATACTGATGGACCTTCACCTTTAATGTAGGCTGTGTGTGTGTGCACGTGTGTGTGTGTGTGTGTGTGTGTATTTGTGTGTGTGGAGGAGAAAATTCAGCTTCATTGTGTGTCATCTCAGAGAAAAAGAGGTTCCTGAAAAAACAGAAAGAAATGAGAGTGATATAGTGTAAAGACATGAAGAGTCTGGAGGTGTAAATGAATGTAGATTGTAGAGGTGAAGTCATCTGGATGTGATGAGAAATGTTTGAGTTGATATTGAGATCTTCACTAATATTGACTTTTGATTGCAGACGAGACAAATGTGATCTCAGTTTGACACATTGTTAACATCTCTTCTCAAACTCTCATTACACACACATTTCACACGTTTAGGACTTTTTTTCTCAAGAGAAACATCTGAGACGCACATGAGACTGAAGAAGACGTCCCTGCTTGCTCTCCATTTAATCTCATTGACGTCTAAGAGAAATATAGTTGTATCCACGGTCTATGATCATTTCTTCTCTGTATTCCTTTACTCATCCAGTCATCTTTGTTTTTCACTGTCTCTGTTTTTACTCTCATTTCGATCACATTGTGTTGTCCAGCACTTTAGATTTTTTACCGTTGCTCCTTCGTGTCCTCAGACATCAGCGGTTATAGAGTCACATGCGCGCCAACCAGCGGGCGAGGAAACACTCTGGAGGAGTTTGTTAAGAGGGAGGAAACCTCTTGTGTCCTGGAGAACCTGAGTCCAGGCGTTGAGTACAACGTCAGCGTCTACACCGTTAAAGAGCACCGGGAGAGCGAGCCTCTGTCCACCACCATCACGCAAGGTGAGACCTCATGACACTCATTTTCAGCAGCTCTCAAGAACTTTGCATTGTCTTCCTGTACGCCTGAAGGTTTCTTTCACCAGCTGACCGGTAGGGTGTAGTGAACACTAGACACCAGTTGTGTAGACAGCACTGGTGTGTGTGTGTGTATTTTCAGCATTATCATGGATAACATCAAGCTCCCTGCATATTGTTTAGTTCCTCTGAACAGGTCCAGGCTCGACTTTATCTTTCACTTCAACTCTTTTCTATTCAAACAGAGGGTGGAGTCTGCAGGCAATTCTTTCGCTTCCCCCTTTTGTGGATAATTAAAAGTCATCCGTTGTCAACCCATTAATAAATTATATACTATAGACCATTTGCAAGAGACTGGTCCAGAGGCACTTCTTCTTTCAGTTTTTGCAGTCTTAAATGTGTTTGTTTTCACGCTCTGATTAAGTTCTGTGTTTGTTTTTCTTTCTAATGTTTGTGAAGAGGCAAAAAACAGAAACACGAAATGCTTTTGTACCAGTGGTATTTATTGTTTTGTGTTTTAAAATGCTCTATGTATTCATGTTTAGCTATATATTCAGATTTTATATAATTATTGTCATTTTAGAAATATAAATCTGAGTACATAGTGTGGAACATTAAATATATAAATGTAAATTATAGTTCTAAAAATATAAAGATTAACACACACACACATATATACAGTATATATATATATATATATGTTGAGGCTTAATGTAAATATGAAAATGTATATATGTAAATATACAATGCATATTCTATTCTATATGTATTTATTTATTAAAGATTTGTTATACATAACATAATATATTATTATATCTAATTAGATACATTGGCACCTTCATTATCCCTCCTATATATACTGTTTATATATATATTAATATATAGTTACAAATCATGAATAAATGAGCATATATACACAATATAATTGTATAATATTACATTCTTGCATTATTGTGACCACTGTGCACCCGCTATTGTCCTGCATGTGAGCTTTAATGACGGCTTTAAACAAGCTCTTCTTCTTTCATCTGTATGTGCATTACGAAAATACACGTGTAATTCTAAGTAAGCGTGACTGTGTCACTTAAACTTCAATAGTTTAATGGATCTGATGGCTTTGACAGTTGTAGTGTGACTAACTGCATTTGTTTTATTAATGCTTTCAATCATTGTCATCATTGAGCTGCATACGTCCACTGATAACCTTAAATGTTAATTTGCTTGTGTTTAATTGTTCATTGTCATTGCTCCTGTTTGTCTTGTCTCCTGTGTCCTTCCCTCATGAACACGCCTTTGTAAACCGAATTAAAGATGTGCCTGTGGTGGGTGATCTCAGCTTTGTCGATTTCACGGACACCACGATCGGAATTAGATGGACCCCAGTTAATTACTCAGCGGTTACCGGATACCACATTACGGTAGTTCCGACCGGCCAGAGTTCCCCCATCTTGGAGGACGTTGTGAACTCCTCCACCAGCTATTATACGGTTCGCGGACTGGAGCCGGGCATCAATTTTGACATCACCGTGACCTCCATCACAGATGACGCGGAGAGCAAGCCCTCAGTGATCACACAGCAAACTCAGTCTGGTGAATTATTCCACATAGGTTCATCCTTACGTTTCAGCAGGGTTGGGATACAGATTTTAAAAAGCAAGAACTTTCCATTTCTCTTGTTCAAGCGAGGGCTTCAAGACAGTCTCGCCATAACCATCTGACATAATTAGAAAGGTTCATAAGAAATGGTATGGTATAATATTAGGAAAGGCCACTTTGATGTGTTAGCTTTAGCAGATGGCTTCCATTCACTTGCCACAAGCGTTTGATATTAAGAATGGGTGACTATGTTACCTTATGAGTTGTAACCCAAGTTGTCCATTGATGCATCAGGTGTACCAGCCCCAACAAACCTAAACTTTGCAGAGGTGGGCTCAGACACCATGCGGGTGTCATGGACCGCACCCTCTGTCCAGCCCTCTGAAATCAGTCGCTTTGTCATCCGTTACCATCCCACCAATAATGATGACGACTCGCAGGAGGTCAACGTGGGAGGCGGCACCAGCACCTTCGCCCTGCAGAGTAAGAGATGCCCAATGTCTTTATTACCTTTAGTGAAACATGGAGATTAAACATACAGGGGCAATTGGATCAAGGAAAAATGAGAATTGTTTCACCTGCTGATAATACCAATGTCTCCCATTAAGACCTGATGCCAAACACAGAGTATCTGGTGAGCGTGGTGTGTGTCTATGAAGACAGGGTGAGCCAAGCCGTTACTGGTGTTCAGAAAACAAGTAAGTCTTTGAAAAGGTTTAATGGTTTCTTGTCTCTCTGTGAAGTCCGTCAGATCTCGCACTGCTCACTTGTTTTTGGCTTCACACAGGACTGGACTCCCCCTCAAATCTGGACTTCTCAGAGGTCTCCACTAACTCATTTACAGTACACTGGATGGCCCCCCGTGCCGTCATTACTGGCTACCGTCTGCGCTATCAGCCGACCAGCGAGGGACGTCCTAAAGAAGAGAGACTTCCGCCAACAAGAAGTCACTTCACGCTGGCCAATCTGGCGCCTGAAACAGAGTACACTGTCTACATTTACGCTGTTAGCAGCGGTAGAGAAAGTCTCCCTCTTACTGGAAAACAAGCTACTGGTGAGATTTAAACAATTAAAGAATTATTGTAAGCCCACAGCAAGTGTTGGAATTGTAAAGTGCACTTTCAAACTTGGTTATAATGTACTTGTAGTCTCCTATGCTCCCACTGACCTGGCCGTGAAGTCCACCACTCCAACAAGCATCACCATCTCCTGGGACGCTCCTGCAGTCACCGTACGCTACTATAAGATCACGCATGGTGAAACAGGTACGGCGCTATCAACGTTAAGTTTTGGGTGAGATCGATTCTCTTGATTCTTAATGCTGTTGATTCCTTCACGGTGTCTTGAAGGTGAAAGAGACACGCCCAGAGAGTTCACTGTCCCAGGAACAGAATCCACCGCCACTATCCAGGGCCTGCAGCCAAACACAGAGTACACCATCACGCTGTATGCTGTGACGGGCAGAGGAGATAATCCTGCCTCCAGCACGCCAGTTATAGTCACACAGAGAACCGCAGGTGACAGTAAGTACACATGATGACATCCAGTTGTACTCAGAATTACTTCCAGAACTCAAAAAGTATATGCCTTTGTCATTGCTGTCAAATTTGTGTATGCCCCCATACTCACTTTAATTGTAAAGACATTCAGATGTGTTCAGATGACCATTAGCTTTACCAATTCATAAGTTTGTATGGTCTGTCCTCTTTTCTATTATCAGGTATCGCATCCCCATCAGATTTGGATGTTAGTAAAATTCGTGATAATGAATTGACAGTCAGGTGGAGCCCAGCAAAAGGCCCCATCACAGGATACAGAGTAACAGGAACGCCCAAAGAGGGGACGGGCCCCTCATTTAATGAGGTGGTGGGTCCTGGTGAGACAAACCTTAATATTTATTTTTTTAAATTCTACTCGTGGATTTTGGACTGTTTATTTTGTTATAATAGAAGTGTTGTTGCCTGCCTTATTTAGAGCGCACGGAAATTACCATACGTGGCCTAGTGCCCACAGTGGAGTACACAGTCAAAGTCGTTGCTATTGGTCAAGAGGGTGAGAGCTCCCCTGTGGTGGAAAAAGCTACAACAGGTTAGTGAGTTGAATAGCATGTCGCTTACATAAAATTTTGTTTCAAGGTTGAGTATCTAACTTGAATGACAAAGAACCTTTAATCAAGTAGTGTTGTCTTTTTTAAACTTGGGCTGAAAGATGAATTGCCTTTGCCAAATTAACTGTGTTACGATTCCGTTATAATTGTAAAGGCTCACCATGAACTCGCTGCTGTGCCGACGTGTCATGATCATGATCATGTTGATGTTGTCAAATAGTTATGAAAGTCAATGTAGTACATTGATAGAAGTAGCTTTATAAAAATGCGTCAGTCATAAAAAAATCCTGTAACCTAATCTAATCACAACATATATCTGGCCTACAGGAACTGTAACATTTTGTTGGTCATACTGTACAATGATTAATTGCTTGTTTCAGATGAATAATATGATAAAGAACTTCAAAAAAGAATCCCACATTAAATCAGGTTTAAATCACTTATCGTTCAGCCCTAGTTTAAACAGACAAACGTTGTGGTTCAAAGCCCGTTTCTTATGGGAATAGAACCAGCAACCTTCCGGTGAACATTGCTGTGCTAATTTTGGCCTTCTAAATCTCTAGCATCTTTGCCACACAAAAGGGACCTGACCTTCTCCAACGGGGACACCACCTCCATGCTTGTGACCTGGGATGCTCCACAGACCCCTGTGACCTCCTACAGGCTTATGTACTCTAGTCCGGAGGAGGGAGAGAGAGAGTACCAACCAGCCCCACAAGGACAAGATACCAGTGTGCGTCTTCAAGGTCTCAGCCCAGGAACCCAGTACACTGTTAAAGTAATTCCCATGAAGGGACGAATCCCTATGAACGCACTTGAAGGCACCTATTCCACCACCCGTGAGGACTTCGATTCCTCTGGTAGGACATCAGTGACATGAAAATATACTTTTTTACAATCATCCTCATTGTTGTCTTTTAAGTTAGCTGACTCTAAAACCTTTGTCTGTTTGAACAAGCTGGGGAAGTATTAGTTTTTATTGGGTGGGGGCCAGCAACCTTCTGGTTAACATTGCTGTATGACAGATACTTTTGCACAAATACTCCCACTAACATTGCCCTTCAAACTATCTAGCATCCTATCCGTACCCGAAAGACCTGACCTTCTCCAATGTGGACACCAACTCCATGCTTGTGACCTGGGATGCTCCAAGGACACCCGTAACCTCCTACAGGGTTCTGTACTCTAGTCCGGAAGAGGGAGAGAGAGAGTACCAACCAGCCCCACGTGGACAAGATACCATTTTGCATCTCCAAGGTCTGCGCCCAGAAACCCAGTACAGTGTTAGAGTGATTCCCATGAGGGGACGATTCCCGATGAACTCCCTTGAAGGCACCTATTACACCGCCCGCGAGGACACCAGTTCCACTGGTAGGGGGTCTGTTATGTAGAATTCACATTTAAACTTGAACCTCATGATTGTTGTCCTGTTTTTTCATTACTCTCTACTTGACCCAGGAGTTCCTGCCCCCACCGAAATTCAGTTTCTCGACATAAGTCCATCCTCCTTTATTGTGGCATGGCGAGCACCTAACGTCAGGCTTCTCGGATACCGTGTGACAGTCACCCCAAAGAATCAGTATGCCTCACCCAAAGAAATGAACGTTGCACCAGACTCCACGCAAGTCTTGGTCCCTGGCCTTATGGTAATATCAATTGTCTTGAGGTTGTTTTGACCGACCACAACCAACCAGTCTTTGGCCTTAGCTTCTGTTGTTTGCTTCCAGGTGGCCACTCCTTATGATGTTCATGTCTATGCTCTGAAGGGTTCAGAAAGCAGCGCTCCTCTAACTGGGAAATGTACCACTGCTGACAGTAAGAGTCTTCTAAGTAATACACAAAGTCATTATAGACCATTTATAATATGTTCTTGTCCTATAAAAGTAAACTGTTATTGGCTCCACAGATATAACCCCACCTCGCAGAGTCCGCGTCTCGGATGTAAAGCATAACTCCTTCACTCTTACATGGCGTGTTGTCGATACCGAGCCAATGACGGGTTTCCTAATTGAAGCCACACCCAAAACAGGTGGTTACCCGACCATCAGGAAAACTATACCTGCCGATCAACGCTCCTACGTAGTCACTGGTAAGCAGACCATGAATACGGAAGTGTTTGATATGAATGAACGAATACTTCTGGTTATTAAATTCATTTTGTTTCATAACTCAGGTTTACAGCCAGGCATCGTGTATTTGGTCAACATTTATACCTTAAATGGAAATACTCGCAGCCCTGCTTTCACATTGACTCAATCAACCGGTATGAAACTTAACCATCTCCAGAAAAAGAGTATTACGTGCAAAGTGCACTACATGACGTTAATTACTTTTACAAGAAGCTTTATATTTGCGGGTGTGTGTTCTCGCAGCTCGCCCAGCTGTTGAGGCTCCGACCAACCTTCAGTTGACCTCTCTGACTCCCACTTCCATCGCCTTCACTTGGCAACCCCCGGCGACACAAATCACAGGATATTATGTCACTTACGAGGAACAGGGAGTTTCTCCTCGTGAAGTCACACCACGCCCCCGCGCTGACCAGAACTTTGCCACCATCACCGGTAACACCCTGATTTCACTGTCACTTAGGCTAATCTCAGGTACTCTAGACAGGATGCTTATCTGTGTTACTGTAACAGGTCTGAGACCAGCCACTGAATACATCATAAAGATCATTGCCGTCCTGAATAACCAGAGGAGTGCACCTTTGATCAGCACAGCCAGAACTCGTAAGTGTTTACGAATTTACGCAGACTTTAAGATATGAATGTTTTGTCTCAAAGTTTTGGTAATAGCTGGATGGTTTGGGGTTGCAAGCATGAATTAATGCTACAGTAGCAATAAAACAAGTTTAACTTAATTTTTTGATAAACCAACACTATATTTTTTCAAAGCTTGGATTTCGCACTGGCTGGTATTTTGCTAAAACACACAGGCTAAGCCAAGGTTTTGCTTGTGCGTAGCTTCCGGTATTTCAGATATTCATTGGAGTTGTTCGATAGAATTATCGGAAAGATATTGAATATCACAACTGTAGCAAAATGACGGGAAATTGCTTTTGTTGCTTTAATTGAGTTAGTTGAAGCCATACGTTCCAGGAATCAAACCCTCATGGGAGCACAAATGTTTCTACATTTATTATAAACAAGTGTAAACAAAATGCTAACTTTTGGAGAAATTATGCTTATCCGAAGAACGAAAGAAATTATGTTTTTTCAAAAATAGCATGACACAACAAACTGACTAGTAGTCTAGTTACCATCTATTACAAGTAGGCTATATTTTGGAATGTTAATACGCCTGCTCCTCCCTATTGATTATAGAGGAATTTGGTAGATTTCTTAAACCGTCTAAAGTAAGATCTGGACATACCGTTATTCCTTGACTCCATCTTTATTGCCCCTGCAGGCCTGTAGATGCTACTGTGGCTGTCTCTTGTGCTGCTGCTTTGCTTTTAACACCTTTTTCCTGCCCAGAGCTAAGCACCGGTCTTCCCAATCTGCCCAACCATGGTGGCACAGACATATTGGATGTGCCGGAGACTGAAAATCGTGTTCATGAAGTGGGCCCCACCGGGCCGGAGTCGCCCAATGAGCACGGGCAGCATGTGGAGTACACAGAACACAATAATGAGCCCACTCAACCCAACAGAGGCTACTCGCCTAACCATCCTCAAGCAGGCCCTCAACCTAACCAACCCAGACCCCAGCCTTATGTTCCTCAAGTGGGGGAGACCCTAGTCTACATCCCCAAGGCAGGACCCGATGGGGGTCGTCTGCCTCAGGTTGTTCAGGTGAGTGAAAATCCTGGCAATGGCAATCCTCTTGGTTTTCCAGTGGACAGAACGGGAAGACCGCAGGAGGCCCAGACTTACACAAGCATCTCATGGAAGCCCTACCAGCAGAGCAACGGCTACTTGGTGTCTTGTCAACCCATTACTCATAATGATGAAAATATGTTCCAGGTGAGAAGGATGAGGGTATTGTAGAATAAAGAGGCACAGTACCATACAGAATTGAGTTATCGCTGAAAATTTGCTTGTTCGGCAGATGCGTCTCCCTGGAACGTCCACCAGCGCCACCCTGATCGGTCTGACCCCTGATTCCTCTTATAATGTCATCGTAGAGGCCCTTAAAGGAGCACTCAGACACAAAATCTTGGAAGAGGTCGTCACTGCTGGAAACATGGGTAAGGGTCAACGGACTTTGATCTTGTCTTAAAAACATGTGGTTACCATCATCCTAATATCTATGCGTTTCTTTTTGGAAAGTTCCAGGAGACGTTTCGTCCAAAAAGGACTCGTGTTATGACACCTTTTCAGGCGCTCACCATGATGTTGGCGAAGAATGGGAGCGTATGTCTGAGACCGGCTTCAAACTCTGGTGTAAATGTCTTGGTTTGGGCAGCGGACATTTCAGATGTGACTCCTCCAGTGAGTAATCTCAAGCCAGAAGTCAGGAACTTCTCCCTGTGACAAAAACGTATTGAATGTGAATCTTCGATCTGCACACAGAGTGGTGTCACGACAGCGGAAACAACTACCGCATTGGTGAAAAGTGGGAACGACGTGCAGAGAACGGTCACTTGATGAGCTGCACTTGTCTTGGCAACGGCAAAGGAGAGTTCAAGTGTGAACCCCGTAAGTATTACTCCTAAGTTAGTGTATGCCTGATTTTGTTACGTATCATCATACTTACACTGTGCCAAATTTCAAATGCATCTGAATTGGCTCCGGGTCTATGAAGTGGCATTTGAAAGACTAGAATGTGCACTAGATGTAACGTCAGGTGGACAAATGCAGCATTGCTCAGGCTTTACAGGCTTTGGAAATTACTGCTTCTTATTCAAATTCTTACACTTCACTGCACAGATGAGTCGATATGTCACGATGACGGAAAGATGTACCAGGTCGGAAATCAATGGCAGAAGGAATACTTGGGAGCAATCTGCACTTGCACGTGCCATGGAGGACAGCAGGTATAGACGCTTAATTAAATGCCGTTCTTGCCTTAAGTTTCTAAAAAAAATGTTTTAGGAATCAAGAACTGTTTAAACGGTGTGTATGAACTCTCCAGGGATGGCGCTGTGAGAACTGCAGGAGACCTGGTACTGAGATCAACGCTGACCTGCTGAAGAATGTCAATTTAAACACTGGTTACAAAGTGGTGAGTTCATGTTTGAGGTCTGACAGTGGTCACAACAAATTAAAAAATATGATTTTTTCATTTCACTTTGCTGAACAAAACTAGACCAGTTTGGATAGCCAATACTGGTCTGTAACTGGGCAGGTTGCTCTTGACCAGTGCCTTCTTAGCAGAATACTGGTAACTAGAAATGTGTTTCCACATATAATTCAGCTTGGTCACAATCTGAACCAGCTTTGAAGCATTTGACTCTTTTCAGAGGCAGGTAACGTTTCCTTAATGGCTGTACACACAAAACCATTGACATTAATTCAGTTAACATTAGCAGTCATCCAATAAATGAGCAGGCTGTCCTCTTTCAGATTGGAATATAAATAATATTTCTGTCTTGGTTGCTAAGACGTTTCTCGTTATTCTTCCAGAACATTCAATGTCCCATTGAATGTCTCCGACCGGATCTTCTGGCCGATGCCGTGGCCAGTCACAATCACCAAACCAGAGAGTGATCTGCACTTCCTTTCACATCAGCAGATGAATTCATTCACGGTTTCTGATTGACCACTGGTTAAAGCATTTGATTGATCCTTTTGTATTCTTTCCGTTTAAAAATAAGACGAAACAAGGTTTTTCTGTATTGCCATAGCATTAACCAAACAACGCATTGTAACTTAGCTACATTTCATTAAAGACTTTTTTGTTTGTTTTAAACAGATTTTTAGTTCAAACAAGAATCAAACCATTATTAATGACACACATTAAACATGACGCACTGTTTTAGATGAATGTCAGGTCTTGATATGTTCATTGAGATTTTCTTTCCATGCTTATTTTTTCAGCACTGCTCATTTTTGAAAGTTGATTTTTTTGTGTGTAATTCTTTGAGTTTATCCCCTTCATTCAGTGTTTGGTTTGTGTAGTATGTTATGTTTGTCTCACGTCACCGTTGACGCCACTACTGTTAAATTCCTCTGAAAAAACTCAACATAACTCCATCACTGTATTTATAAGATTCAATCAAAGTCGTCTGGACGAAAGGTTCAAAAACACAAATGCAAATAAAGTGCAAGAGAACTTTTGAGAATCTGATGATTTATTACATAATGCTCTTCAGACAATAAGGAATGTGTCAGGGAGTGTTACAGTATTTGAGGATTATTTCACGTTGCAAACATTTGTTTTTAAAGAGCAGCATAAACTTGACTCAATCAAACTATTTAATGTGAAACCGTCTTCTTTTGGAAAATGATTCTTGACTGTTTGAGCTGCAGAAATGTGAATATGCTTTGAGGATCAGACGGATTTAAACGGTTCAAACAACGGCACTAGACTCGCTCTGATGAGCACAAACGTAACAGATATGAAAGACGTCTCTGAGAAGCTTCCAGAACGTCTAGTTTGACCACAGCATCAGTGATGGAACAGACGGATGTTAGTGTGCACTAAAGTGATGCCCAGCTCATTGCATGCGTTGATGACGATCTCATCGGCAGTAGAGCCCGACGGAGCAGCAATGTACTCCACACCGCTCTGAAACAACACACACACACATGGTGAAACTCCTCATTTACTGCCATTTAAATCTGAAAATATTTGTTTATAAATCATTAATGTGCATAAGGATTGTTGACAGTGAGGTGAAAATGCCTCTCAAAAGAAGGTATTAAAAAAAATACACACCATTCACTAAAACCATTCTTAGCATCTTGAAAATCTTGTAATATGAATGCACATGCTTAAATATTGTGAATTTGTTTTCCATTATAGAACAAATATTTCTATAATGCTTTAACTAGACGGAATCATGGAGAAAAATCGGCCAATAAGTCCTTAGGACAGATGTGAACTCCCGTTTAAAAGCAAATTAAAACAGATACATCCTTTTTCTGTTCTTTTGGATGCTTTAAGTCACAGCATAATTCTCAAAGTTACATTTGTGTTTTTCCATCGTTTACAACTATTCTAAATAGTAAAAACTGTGTATACAATACACCGACTGTGCACATAAAGTGAAATAATCTGTATGTATCTGACCTGTTTGGCACGATCAACGTTGTCCCGGAATGGAAAGAAGGCGTCAGAACTGAGAGCCACGGCCTGTAGAGAACTTCTCCAGATTTTCTTCTCCACCTCTGACAGAAGCTCAGGGAGCTCCTCAAACAGAGCTTTCCAGAGATCCAGATCTGATCCCTGATGGCCAAACACACATAAACAGTCATTCAATGACTCATAAATCACAGCAATAACCGTCGGGCTAATATAACACACAATACCTCTCCAATCGTGCCACTGACATACTGATCGATGGCGTTGGCCATCTCGGCACGCTTGACTCCGCTCCTGAATTTCATTCCGAGCACTCGTGGATGATGCCGGAGCCACCAGTTATCGGCTTTGTCTCCTGCGAGCCGCGTGCAGTGGATGCGTGACTGCTGTCCGGCGCCGATGCCGATCACCTGATGCACACACACACCAAACTACATTCACCAGGATGTTCACTCATACAGCATACAAATATTCAATTCATACATTCTATTTAAATAAATAATAAAATCAAAATTAAACATTACATTTATACATTTTCTCGTCATTTATTTATTGGTTTGCATTTTATAAACAGATCTGTGGATACCTGACCGTCCTTCGCATAACACACAGAGTTGGACTGAGTGTACTTCACTGCGACGCTGGCCACAATGAGATCTCGCAGAGCCGCTTCAGAGAGCTGTGATGTCAGAAATCAAAAAAGTGAATAAATCTGCAAGCTGTAACCTTTGCATTCATTCACCATCTCGGTTTCAAACAAACTTGCAGGTTATAATATAGACGACGTTACAGTCACACAATGTCAAACTGACGACATCTTCATATAAAAACCAACAAAACAGCTGAAATTATAAATCATTATTATACCTCTCACAATTACACAAACATTGTGAATGCTTGTGTAATGTTGATTTTGAAAATGAACACATGCTAGACATCATATCAAACTAGAGCACGGTCTACACATCAGCTTTTTTAAAATAATCTTTAAAAAAAATGCTCTTGGTATTTTTGAAGATTAAAAACAAAAGCAAATATTAATATTATTTTAATTAATAATAGTACTTGAGTTGACTGACACTATTTAAACCAACATTATAAGAGTTTTTGTCCTTCTCACCTTCCCCTTGGACACAATGTTGCTCAAGAGCTCTTTATCAATGAGCGCTCCGTTTCTCTTCTGCTTGAGATACAAACCAAACAGCACCCGCACCTCCTCTTCATCTGCTTCATACTCAGGATCCATCTGCAGGAGCGTTTCATCTTTACTAGCAGAAAGTCACATGAAACACAACCTAGAGACATTACACAAGCCGTCGCAACGTGCCACTGACCCGTAGGACACAATAGTTTCCATTTTTTTTCTTGGACAGAATCCGTAGCGCTTCCTCCTCATAACCCGGAGCAATAACACCATCGGACACCTGCGAAAGAACAAACAAATCTGCAGCAGTGGTCTTCAAACGTTAGATTTCTTTCCATTGGTTGACACCCACCTCTCTAGAGATGATCTTGGCGGTGGGGACATCGCAGACATCAGACAAAGCAATGAAGTCTCCGAAGGAGGACATCCTATCAGAACCTGCAAGACATGGGTTGGTTATTAAGGTTTGAATGAACGTGAGCAAACGGCTGAATCTCTGGAGGGGTGATGATGTACCTCTGGCTCTTGCATACGCCGTAGCGAGAGGACTGAGATCTTTGATCATGTCATTCACCATGCACACTTTGGCCTCCTCTTCACTCAACGGGACGCCAACTGCAGCTCCTGAAACACACCAGACGAGTCTCTACACCACTAAACAGACACTACGGCGAGTATCTCAAGTCATCAGCTACGATTCTGAGCGGAATATCAGTTTGATGTCACTCGTAAAGTTCATAAAGTGACCTGGAGTTTTAGGTTTTAAACAGAGTGGCAAAAGTGACCAATTGAACCCCTGTGTGGTGTTCGGGTCTGTGGGACACGATTTCTTTTCTTTTATTGCATATATTCTAGAACAAGAAATCACACATTTTGTGTTGCTGTGTGTGATTATACAGCACCTGCAGGACTGACGTGTTTAAACGAAGTCGCCGCGGGCATCCCAAGAGCTCTTTTCAACTCCCTCACCAGCTGCCAGGCGTTCAGAGCGTCACACAGATTAATGAAACCTGGAGATCCATTGACAACTGGCAGAGAGAGACAGACAGAGGAACATCAAGCGTGTGCACATGGGGTCGTAGACTTGAGTTTGTGGTGCGTCCTGCACCTGTCAGTGGAAGAGCCGACCGTGACGTGTAGAGCTGAGCGGGCGCTTGATGCGGGTTCATGCCGTAGCGCAGGGGCAGCTGGGAAATCCCTCGGCTGTATTCTCGTCTGAAGTAGTCGGAGATGGCCTCGTCGTACTGAGCAGTGTGTGTGAAGGCCTGAGACGGAGTAAACACAACAATCTATAAATGAGATTCTCATGAAATCTCCTTTTTAAAATGTCAAACATGAGGTTTAAAAACATATGTATCGAGAAATTTCCTTTATTTCCTCATTTAAAACAAGGTAGGGGACAGTTCATCCAAAAATGAAAATTCTGTCATCATTTACTCGATGAACACAGAGAAATCTTCAGTTCCGGGACATCATCCACTATCATAGTCAAAAGTGCTCCAAAACTCTTTGTTTTCCTAATTTCTTTCCAAGATCTCATTACGTGTTCAACAGAACAAAAAAAGACAATTTTTTTCCTACTATGATAGTGGATGATGTCCCAGAACTGAAAACTGCAAACATTCTTCCAAATATCTTCTCTGTGTTCATCAGAACAAAGACATGTATAGAGATTTAAAACAACCTGAGGGTTCTAAATGATGAAGATGTTTCATTCTTGGGTGAATTGTCCCTTTAATGAATTATATTTTAATAGAATATTACGCGTGTCGGTCACGAGAAGGAAAAGGACGTGTACACAGCGTGACGAGAGAATATTACGATTTTAAGTAGAAAAATACAAAGTCATTTGTTAACTTGTCATTTAAAAGAATGCAGACAACCAAAAACACTGAAGCTCATTGACACAAAAACTCAAAATATCTTCTTGTGTTCCACAAAAGAAAGCTTCTGAACTACATGAAGGTGAATCAGTGACAGAATTGATATTCTCGGGTGAACTCTTCATGTAAGGTCAGCAGAACACATGACACGTCTCAGACAAACATGATCAACAGTGTTTTTCTGCAGTGACGGCAGGATTGTGAGCAGAATCTTGTGTTGTTTATCAAGCTGAACTAAACACACAGATCAATCACTGCACTCATTCTCTTATGTGAAGCTCACACTCACAGTTTCTCTGTGAGTAACAATACTTCCCAAAAGTGCTTCAGCAGACATCAGGATTCAGTCCCAAAGTAAACACAAGACTTCAGCGACTCCACATCACTGTTATGAGCTCATGTCCTCGATGTCTAGACAAAGTTAGATGTTCACAGTCTGTCAAACTGACCTTCAGCGCCAGAGTCTTGCGAGTTTCAATCTTGGTGTCGTGGTCCTCAGACGATTCCATTTCCATGACGACGACGTCATAATCAGACGGATGGCAAACCACCGTCACTCTGGCGTGATTTTTAGCTGCGGCTCTGAGAAGAGTCACTCCACCTGAATGTGACGGATCACAGCCAATCAACACACTGGATCTCACAAACATCTTCAGCTCATAATCACATACACACGTTTATGCATCGTGAAGAGATTCTTGTGACAGTTATGGATCAACTTCACCCCCAAATCTGATGTATACATAAATCTACATTTGCTTAATAGAAATGCTGACATTTCCATGTTTTAAATGTACAAAAAGCATCCGTCTGAAATGTGTTATTAGTAAAACCACAGGACAAAATGTGTGGATGCTTCGGTTTGAATAAAAAGGGAATTTGTAGTCAATACTGACCGATATCAATCTGCTCAACAGCGTCTTCCACGGTCACACCGGCGGATGCAACAGTCTTCACAAACGGGTAAAGATTGCACACGACCACTCTTAAAAAACAACACATCAACATTGAGTTTAAATGTAAATGTGTTTTGACACACACAAACACAGTCTTTATTCAATAATAAACAGTAAAGCATTCAAATATGTACAACGTCTAATTGTGAAGACCTCATCACATGATGATAACCTGTGTACACTGCGCACATTGTGTACATTTGCTGATGTGTATGATTATTATGAATATTACGTGTCATTTGTTGTATTCTGGTGTAAAACTGGTTGAGTGACTATAAAGGCATTTGATTTGATTTGACGCACTACAGTGACCACAAGCAGCCAATCAAGAAGCTCTTCTTTCTCCAGTTCATCAATCAATGAGAAGAAAACCTTCAGTAAACGTCATTAGATCTCTAGAATACTGTGTTGCTACTGAACCTGATTATTAATCTCATGATAACATCAAACACTTTAGAAACCAAAACATCTCAAAAAAGTACAACAGCATTACCAGCATTATCTAGGACATCTACCACGGGACATAATAATTATATTTTGATTTTTTAAAGAACAACAATATCACCTGACGAGACTAAACCCGAGTTTCTCCATATCAGCTTTATCAGAAGGAGTTTGTCGGGCCAGAATCCCAGCGTGGACAGCGGGGTGAAGTGTCTTGACTCGTCCTCCAAGCATCTCTGGAAATCCAGTGAGCTCAGATACATCTCTGTGTCAAATAAAGCATCACATTTACATTTAGGCATTTAGCAGATGCTTTTATCCAAAGCGACTTACATTGCTTTATCCTACACCTTTACACAGGTAACCCACAACCTTGCGTTGTTTTACCACTGAGCTACAGGAAAGGTTCTTCATGATGAAGAAGCGCTCAGAATAGATCATTATCTCATGACACTGTATGTGTTTCTCCTGAAAAGCCAAAGAGCACGCTTCAGTTTAGTACGTGGTGTAAAGTAAATGGTGATCAGTTCCAGCTCCAAAAGAAAAGAAAAGGAAAAACATCGCACAAAAGCAACACATCTGCCCACATCCTCATTCGTCTAAAGCCACAACATAGTTTTCATGAATAAATCACTTTATGGCCCAGTTTTGGTCCTCCATGGAGGTTCAGTCCATCCGCTTCTAGTCTTTAAAAACTGTAGAACTGTTTTGAGTCACATGAGAACATCAAATGACAGCAGAATGGATGATTTTGGTTCCTTACGATATTTGACCATGGTTTTACTACAGTTAAAAACGAAAACCCTAATTACTGTAGTAAAACAATGGTTATCATAAAATAGTCGTGGTTTTGAAAACCAGTAAACGATGGTAACTGTAGTAACTTTGTGATTAAGCCCCAAGTGATCAATGCACCAAAACACCAAGGTTACTACACAGTTTTGCTTTTTGCATTCACCAAAGCACTGCACCTGTAACAGTATTTCAATGACGTGCACTGAAGGGCTGATGAAATATGAACGATGTGTCACCTGACAGTAAGTCCGGAGTCTCGGAGAGTCTTGGCGGTTCCTCCTGATGCCACCAGAGACAGACCCACTGACACCAGCCGCCTGGAGAACTCCACCAGACCACATTTATCTGAAACACTCAGCAGAGCTGAAAGACACCACAGGTTTCAATCTCACATCCCATAATAACTAGCGTACAGTGGGTTGTGTTATAATCACATGAGCTTCTAAAAGTCTTCTCGCACACTTTCTTCACACGTTTTAACATCAGCGCGCTAACACAAGTTGCGCAACATTCAACACAACTCAACTGATTTCAGGCATTTCAACGCAAAACATGTCAACAGAAGCATGCATGTGGAAAAAAGAGCGTTTTACCTAATTCAGACACCATCGTGCAGAGTAAAGCAGAGTAAATCAGAGTAAATCAGAGTAAAGCAGAAAAGCGTCTCTTGTGTCTCGTGCACCGGACCGCGATAAATCAAAACACGTGGAAATGAAAGTTTCATCCGTTCAGATGCATGCTGGGAACTGTAGTTTACATGAACGTATCCTCCCACTTTATTCAACACAATGAAGTGTAAGTTATTTATTATTTGTGAATACTGTTACAGGGGCAGGGTTTTTACACCCACTTACACATATTTGACAAATAGCCTTCAGGATCGTGTTTCTTCTTTGAGTCTGACTGCGTTTAATCACTTAGTTTTGTAGCTTATTCGATTTTTAAACGCTATAGATCTAAATAAAGTTAGAGTGCAGTGCAGTTCATCCTCTGAACATATACCGCTAGAGGGCGCCAGTTGCCCGCCACACACACAGACCGTCAGACTCTTCAACTGTTTATTCTGTTTGTGACCAACAGAGGTTTATTCATTCTTATAAACTGAACTTGTTATATCTGAACACTTAAAGTGTCGCAGCACAAGATAAAACATTAAACATTAAGCATATAAATGGCATTTGAAGTCTTGAAGCACTATTACTTTTCTGTAAAAATAGTTTTGGAGAATAAACAAAGTATTGTGCAGATTAGTTTATGAGTTTATTGTAGGCCAATTTGGGTTATTTTACACCATGAGAGGAATTTCACATCTTTCTTTGGTATGAAAACAATAGTTGATGGTTGACACGAACTTAAAAGAGAAGTCGGTTAAACCAACATAGCTTAAATACACCTGTCTGGAAAACATCTCATTCACTCTTTTCAAGGAAATCAGGATAAGACAGACAAAGTTGACCTTTTAAATAAAACCAAGATGCTCTCTCCAGAAAGTCGGCTGAACAAATATGATTTTAACTTATAAAAATATGGATGATGGGCAGCCCACTGAAATATACAAAATGTCGTTTTTTGTAGCATTTTGAGCCCATCGGGTCTGGGCGAGCAGATGGCAGTAAAGCAATGAAATGAGCTATAAACTGGTAGAATATATATTTACACACAACACAACATCCACAGAGCGACAACTGTCACCACATCAATCTTGAGATCAGATACGAGTAAGAGAAGTCACGAAACACACACACGCTAACACTGTCACATTCAAACTCAGAACAATTTACTTTCAGATAAAATCAAAGATCTCAAAACGATCTCCAAAGGTTCTGCAAAAGTTCTTTCAGGGTCATCAGAAAGGTTCTCGTCCTCAGTAACATTTAAAGAACATTTTACGTCAATGTATTGTTAGTGAAATGTTTAAACGTACAGAATTGAGGCTAAAGGGAATTTCAGCGTTTAATTCATTCGTCATTCACTCCTTCAGCGCTGTCTCTCTCTTCAGCCCTGTCTCTCTCTTCAGTCCTGTCTCTCTCTTCAGCCCTGTCTCACTCTTCAGCCCTGTCTCACTCTTCAGCCCTGTCTCTCTTCAGCACTGTCTCTCTTCAGCCCTGTCTCTCTCTTCAGCACTGTCTCTCTCTTCAGTCCTGTCTCTCTCTTCAGCCCTGTCTCTCTCTTCAGCCTGTCTCACTCTTCAGGCACTGTCTCTCTCTTCAGCGCTGTCTCTCTCTTCAGCACTGTCTCTCTCTTCAGTCCTGTCTCTCTCTTCAGTCCTGTCTCTCTCTTCAGCCCTGTCTCACTCTTCAGCCCTGTCTCACTCTTCAGTCCTGTCTCACTCTTCAGCACTGTCTCTCTTCAGCCCTGTCTCTCTCTTCAGTCCTGTCTCTCTCTTCAGCGCTGTCTCTCTCTTCAGTCCTGTCTCTCTCTTCAGCACTGTCTCTCTCTTCAGGGCTGTCTCTCTCTTCAGTCCTGTCTCTCTCTTCAGCGCTGTCTCTCTCTTCAGTCCTGTCTCTCTCTTCAGCGCTGTCTCTCTCTTCAGTCCTGTCTCTCTCTTCAGCGCTGTCTCTCTCTTCAGTCCTGTCTCTCTCTTCAGCACTGTCTCTCTCTTCAGTCCTGTCTCTCTCTTCAGCACTGTCTCTCTCTTCAGTCCTGTCTCTCTCTTCAGCGCTGTCTCTCTCTTCAGTCCTGTCTCTCTCTTCAGTCCTGTCTCTCTCTTCAGCGCTGTCTCTCTCTTCAGTCCTGTCTCTCTCTTCAGCACTGTCTCTCTCTTCAGTCCTGTCTCTCTCTTCAGCGCTGTCTCTCTCTTCAGTCCTGTCTCTCTCTTCAGCACTGTCTCTCTCTTCAGGGCTGTCTCTCTCTTCAGCGCTGTCTCTCTCTTCAGCGCTGTCTCTCTCTTCAGCGCTCTCTCTCTTCAGCGCTGACTCTCTCTTCAGTCCTGTCTCTCTCTTCAGCACTGTCTCTCTCTTCAGCCCTGTCTCTCTCTTCAGCCCTGTCTCTCTCTTCAGTCCTGTCTCTCTCTTCAGGGCTGTCTCTCTCTTCAGCGCTGTCTCTCTCTTCAGTCCTGTCTCTCTCTTCAGCACTGTCTCTCTCTTCAGGGCTGTCTCTCTCTTCAGCGCTGTCTCTCTCTTCAGCCATGTCTCTCTCTTCAGCGCTGACTCTCTCTTCAGCACTGTCTCTCTCTTCAGCCCTGTCTCTCTCTTCAGCCCTGTCTCACTCTTCAGCCCTGTCTCTCTCTTCAGCCCTGTCTCTCTCTTCAGCGCTGTCTCTCTCTTCAGCGCTGACTCTCTCTTCAGTCCTGTCTCTCTCTTCAGCACTGTCTCTCTCTTCAGGGCTGTCTCTCTCTTCAGCGCTGTCTCTCTCTTCAGTCCTGTCTCTCTCTTCAGCACTGTCTCTCTCTTCAGGGCTGTCTCTCTCTTCAGCGCTGTCTCTCTCTTCAGCGCTGTCTCTCTCTTCAGCGCTCTCTCTCTTCAGCCCTGTCTCTCTCTTCAGTCCTGTCTCTCTCTTCAGCCCTGTCTCACTCTTCAGCCCTGTCTCTCTCTTCAGCCCTGTCTCTCTCTTCAGCCCTGTCTCTCTCTTCAGCACTGTCTCTCTCTTCAGGGCTGTCTCTCTCTTCAGCGCTGTCTCTCTCTTCAGCGCTGTCTCTCTCTTCAGCGCTCTCTCTCTTCAGCGCTGTCTCTCTCTTCAGCCCTGTCTCTCTCTTCAGCGCTGTCTCTCTCTTCAGGGCTGTCTCTCTCTTCAGCGCTGTCTCTCTCTTCAGCCCTGTCTCTCTCTTCAGCGCTCTCTCTCTTCAGTCCTGTCTCTCTCTTCAGCGCTGTCTCTCTCTTCAGCCCTGTCTCTCTCTTCAGCCCTGTCTCTCTCTTCAGCCCTGTCTCTCTCTTCAGCGCTGACTCTCTCTTCAGTCCTGTCTCTCTCTTCAGCACTGTCTCTCTCTTCAGCCCTGTCTCTCTCTTCAGCCCTGTCTCTCTCTTCAGTCCTGTCTCTCTCTTCAGCGCTGTCTCTCTCTTCAGTCCTGTCTCTCTCTTCAGCACTGTCTCTCTCTTCAGGGCTGTCTCTCTCTTCAGCGCTGTCTCTCTCTTCAGCGCTGTCTCTCTCTTCAGCGCTCTCTCTCTTCAGCGCTGACTCTCTCTTCAGTCCTGTCTCTCTCTTCAGCACTGTCTCTCTCTTCAGCCCTGTCTCTCTCTTCAGCCCTGTCTCTCTCTTCAGTCCTGTCTCTCTCTTCAGGGCTGTCTCTCTCTTCAGCGCTGTCTCTCTCTTCAGTCCTGTCTCTCTCTTCAGCACTGTCTCTCTCTTCAGGGCTGTCTCTCTCTTCAGCGCTGTCTCTCTCTTCAGCCCTGTCTCTCTCTTCAGCGCTGACTCTCTCTTCAGCACTGTCTCTCTCTTCAGGGCTGTCTCTCTCTTCAGCGCTGACTCTCTCTTCAGTCCTGTCTCTCTCTTCAGCACTGTCTCTCTCTTCAGGGCTGTCTCTCTCTTCAGCGCTGTCTCTCTCTTCAGTCCTGTCTCTCTCTTCAGCACTGTCTCTCTCTTCAGGGCTGTCTCTCTCTTCAGCGCTGTCTCTCTCTTCAGCGCTGTCTCTCTCTTCAGCGCTCTCTCTCTTCAGCCCTGTCTCTCTCTTCAGTCCTGTCTCTCTCTTCAGCCCTGTCTCACTCTTCAGCCCTGTCTCACTCTTCAGCCCTGTCTCTCTCTTCAGCCCTGTCTCTCTCTTCAGCCCTGTCTCTCTCTTCAGTCCTGTCTCTCTCTTCAGCGCTGTCTCTCTCTTCAGTCCTGTCTCTCTCTTCAGCACTGTCTCTCTCTTCAGGGCTGTCTCTCTCTTCAGCGCTGTCTCTCTCTTCAGCGCTGTCTCTCTCTTCAGCGCTGACTCTCTCTTCAGTCCTGTCTCTCTCTTCAGCACTGTCTCTCTCTTCAGGGCTGTCTCTCTCTTCAGCGCTGTCTCTCTCTTCAGTCCTGTCTCTCTCTTCAGCACTGTCTCTCTCTTCAGGGCTGTCTCTCTCTTCAGCGCTGTCTCTCTCTTCAGCGCTGTCTCTCTCTTCAGCGCTCTCTCTCTTCAGCCCTGTCTCTCTCTTCAGTCCTGTCTCTCTCTTCAGCCCTGTCTCACTCTTCAGCCCTGTCTCTCTCTTCAGCCCTGTCTCTCTCTTCAGCCCTGTCTCTCTCTTCAGCACTGTCTCTCTCTTCAGGGCTGTCTCTCTCTTCAGCGCTGTCTCTCTCTTCAGCGCTGTCTCTCTCTTCAGCGCTCTCTCTCTTCAGCGCTGTCTCTCTCTTCAGCCCTGTCTCTCTCTTCAGCGCTGTCTCTCTCTTCAGGGCTGTCTCTCTCTTCAGCGCTGTCTCTCTCTTCAGCCCTGTCTCTCTCTTCAGCGCTCTCTCTCTTCAGTCCTGTCTCTCTCTTCAGCCCTGTCTCTCTCTTCAGCCCTGTCTCTCTCTTCAGCCCTGTCTCTCTCTTCAGCGCTGACTCTCTCTTCAGTCCTGTCTCTCTCTTCAGCACTGTCTCTCTCTTCAGCCCTGTCTCTCTCTTCAGCCCTGTCTCTCTCTTCAGTCCTGTCTCTCTCTTCAGCGCTGTCTCTCTCTTCAGTCCTGTCTCTCTCTTCAGCACTGTCTCTCTCTTCAGGGCTGTCTCTCTCTTCAGCGCTGTCTCTCTCTTCAGCGCTGTCTCTCTCTTCAGCGCTCTCTCTCTTCAGCGCTGACTCTCTCTTCAGTCCTGTCTCTCTCTTCAGCACTGTCTCTCTCTTCAGCCCTGTCTCTCTCTTCAGCCCTGTCTCTCTCTTCAGTCCTGTCTCTCTCTTCAGGGCTGTCTCTCTCTTCAGCGCTGTCTCTCTCTTCAGTCCTGTCTCTCTCTTCAGCACTGTCTCTCTCTTCAGGGCTGTCTCTCTCTTCAGCGCTGTCTCTCTCTTCAGCCCTGTCTCTCTCTTCAGCGCTGACTCTCTCTTCAGCACTGTCTCTCTCTTCAGGGCTGTCTCTCTCTTCAGCGCTGTCTCTCTCTTCAGCGCTGACTCTCTCTTCAGTCCTGTCTCTCTCTTCAGCACTGTCTCTCTCTTCAGGGCTGTCTCTCTCTTCAGCGCTGTCTCTCTCTTCAGTCCTGTCTCTCTCTTCAGCACTGTCTCTCTCTTCAGCGCTGTCTCTCTCTTCAGCGCTGTCTCTCTCTTCAGCGCTCTCTCTCTTCAGCCCTGTCTCTCTCTTCAGTCCTGTCTCTCTCTTCAGCCCTGTCTCACTCTTCAGCCCTGTCTCTCTCTTCAGCCCTGTCTCTCTCTTCAGCCCTGTCTCTCTCTTCAGCACTGTCTCTCTCTTCAGGGCTGTCTCTCTCTTCAGCGCTGTCTCTCTCTTCAGCGCTGTCTCTCTCTTCAGCGCTCTCTCTCTTCAGCGCTGACTCTCTCTTCAGTCCTGTCTCTCTCTTCAGCGCTGACTCTCTCTTCAGGGCTGTCTCTCTCTTCAGCACTGTCTCTCTTCAGCCCTGTCTCTCTCTTCAGCCCTGTCTCTCTCTTCAGTCCTGTCTCTCTCTTCAGCCCTGTCTCTCTCTTCAGCGCTGACTCTCTCTTCAGTCCTGTCTCTCTCTTCAGCCCTGTCTCTCTCTTCAGCCCTGTCTCTCTCTTCAGCCCTGTCTCTCTCTTCAGTCCTGTCTCTCTCTTCAGCCCTGTCTCACTCTTCAGCCCTGTCTCTCTCTTCAGCCCTGTCTCTCTCTTCAGCCCTGTCTCTCTCTTCAGCACTGTCTCTCTCTTCAGGGCTGTCTCTCTCTTCAGCACTGTCTCTCTCTTCAGCCCTGTCTCTCTCTTCAGCCCTGTCTCTCTCTTCAGCCCTGTCTCTCTCTTCAGGGCTGTCTCTCTCTTCAGCGCTGTCTCTCTCTTCAGCGCTGTCTCTCTCTTCAGCGCTCTCTCTCTTCAGCCCTGTCTCTCTCTTCAGTCCTGTCTCTCTCTTCAGCCCTGTCTCACTCTTCAGCCCTGTCTCTCTCTTCAGCCCTGTCTCTCTCTTCAGCCCTGTCTCTCTCTTCAGCACTGTCTCTCTCTTCAGGGCTGTCTCTCTCTTCAGCGCTGTCTCTCTCTTCAGCGCTGTCTCTCTCTTCAGCGCTCTCTCTCTTCAGCGCTGTCTCTCTCTTCAGCCCTGTCTCTCTCTTCAGCGCTGTCTCTCTCTTCAGGGCTGTCTCTCTCTTCAGCGCTGTCTCTCTCTTCAGCCCTGTCTCTCTCTTCAGCGCTCTCTCTCTTCAGTCCTGTCTCTCTCTTCAGCCCTGTCTCTCTCTTCAGCCCTGTCTCTCTCTTCAGCCCTGTCTCTCTCTTCAGCGCTGACTCTCTCTTCAGTCCTGTCTCTCTCTTCAGCACTGTCTCTCTCTTCAGCCCTGTCTCTCTCTTCAGCCCTGTCTCTCTCTTCAGTCCTGTCTCTCTCTTCAGCGCTGTCTCTCTCTTCAGTCCTGTCTCTCTCTTCAGCACTGTCTCTCTCTTCAGGGCTGTCTCTCTCTTCAGCGCTGTCTCTCTCTTCAGCGCTGTCTCTCTCTTCAGCGCTCTCTCTCTTCAGCGCTGACTCTCTCTTCAGTCCTGTCTCTCTCTTCAGCACTGTCTCTCTCTTCAGCCCTGTCTCTCTCTTCAGCCCTGTCTCTCTCTTCAGTCCTGTCTCTCTCTTCAGGGCTGTCTCTCTCTTCAGCGCTGTCTCTCTCTTCAGTCCTGTCTCTCTCTTCAGCACTGTCTCTCTCTTCAGGGCTGTCTCTCTCTTCAGCGCTGTCTCTCTCTTCAGCCCTGTCTCTCTCTTCAGCGCTGACTCTCTCTTCAGCACTGTCTCTCTCTTCAGGGCTGTCTCTCTCTTCAGCGCTGTCTCTCTCTTCAGCGCTGACTCTCTCTTCAGTCCTGTCTCTCTCTTCAGCACTGTCTCTCTCTTCAGGGCTGTCTCTCTCTTCAGCGCTGTCTCTCTCTTCAGTCCTGTCTCTCTCTTCAGCACTGTCTCTCTCTTCAGCGCTGTCTCTCTCTTCAGCGCTGTCTCTCTCTTCAGCGCTCTCTCTCTTCAGCCCTGTCTCTCTCTTCAGTCCTGTCTCTCTCTTCAGCCCTGTCTCACTCTTCAGCCCTGTCTCTCTCTTCAGCCCTGTCTCTCTCTTCAGCCCTGTCTCTCTCTTCAGCACTGTCTCTCTCTTCAGGGCTGTCTCTCTCTTCAGCGCTGTCTCTCTCTTCAGCGCTGTCTCTCTCTTCAGCGCTCTCTCTCTTCAGCGCTGACTCTCTCTTCAGTCCTGTCTCTCTCTTCAGCGCTGACTCTCTCTTCAGGGCTGTCTCTCTCTTCAGCACTGTCTCTCTTCAGCCCTGTCTCTCTCTTCAGCCCTGTCTCTCTCTTCAGTCCTGTCTCTCTCTTCAGCCCTGTCTCTCTCTTCAGCGCTGACTCTCTCTTCAGTCCTGTCTCTCTCTTCAGCCCTGTCTCTCTCTTCAGCCCTGTCTCTCTCTTCAGCCCTGTCTCTCTCTTCAGTCCTGTCTCTCTCTTCAGCCCTGTCTCACTCTTCAGCCCTGTCTCTCTCTTCAGCCCTGTCTCTCTCTTCAGCCCTGTCTCTCTCTTCAGCACTGTCTCTCTCTTCAGGGCTGTCTCTCTCTTCAGCACTGTCTCTCTCTTCAGCCCTGTCTCTCTCTTCAGCCCTGTCTCTCTCTTCAGCCCTGTCTCTCTCTTCAGGGCTGTCTCTCTCTTCAGCGCTGTCTCTCTCTTCAGTCCTGTCTCTCTATTCAGCACTGTCTCTCTCTTCAGGGCTGTCTCTCTCTTCAGCGCTGTCTCTCTCTTCAGCCCTGTCTCTCTCTTCAGCCCTGTCTCTCTCTTCAGCCCTGTCTCTCTCTTCAGGGCTGTCTCTCTCTTCAGCGCTGTCTCTCTCTTCAGTCCTGTCTCTCTATTCAGCACTGTCTCTCTCTTCAGGGCTGTCTCTCTCTTCAGCGCTGTCTCTCTCTTCAGCCCTGTCTCTCTCTTCAGCGCTGACTCTCTCTTCAGCACTGTTTCTCTCTTCAGGGCTGTCTCTCTCTTCAGCGCTGTCTCTCTCTTCAGCGCTGACTCTCTCTTCAGTCCTGTCTCTCTCTTCAGCGCTGTCTCTCTCTTCAGTCCTGTCTCTCTCTTCAGCACTGTCTCTCTCTTCAGGGCTGTCTCTCTCTTCAGCGCTGTCTCTCTCTTCAGCGCTCTCTCTCTTCAGCGCTGACTCTCTCTTCAGCGGCTGTAAATGTTGACTTTCGGTTGAAATTCGTAATGAGTTTATAAGGGCACTTTGCGCTACTCGAGAAGGGTTGTGTAGATGACTAGGCTTGTGCCAGCCCGAATCTCTTATGACTTTACGAAACCTGTCTTTGTAATTTAATGAAAGTGAAGAAATGGCACGTGCAGACGCGCCCCCGCGAGCGCGAGATCCAGCCGATCCCGAGCGGACCGATTTGCGCCACTCGTGTCAGTTAAGTTGATTGCATCGATTTCATTGATTTGCAGCGGCTTCGGGCTAATTTCATCTCCCAAGGTGTGCACTCTATCTCCGGCGCCACTGCTTATTTATTCCTTTACCCATATACCTCTTTTATATTTTGCCAAGTGATTAGATGAAAGTGTTTCATCGGGGCTAAGAAAAAGTCTCTTTTGTGGAGGGTGGCGCGAGGTTGGGGGAATCGATAACTTTTTATTTGCTCGAGGGTCACCGCAGGTTGGGTGTTATTGATGCTCTTAAATGCATCACAAGTCTGTTTAGTCAAGGTCTGGAGGAACGCTGAGGTAAGCAAGAAAGCGACCTGAACATGATTCGACAGTCAAAGTCGCTCATTTATACATTTCGCGAATGTTATGCTGAGGTCGAAGTTTATTTTCATGCAAACTGTATTTTCCATTTCTTGATCAGATTAAAATGAGGTGCTCGCGCATGCAAAGCGTGCCAAAAAGTTCCCAGTTGGGTTTTTTCACCTGGATTTGAATCTAAAGAGAAATGTTCATATTGAGATCTTCAACAGAGAAAAATCTGAGCTCAGTATGACACACTGTTCCGTTCTGAAACTCAAAATGGGACATTTGTGAGACTTCTGTCTCCGTTTCTCAGGAGAAATAAAATAGCCATTTTGATTCCACATAAGAACCTTTAAAGATACAAAACAGCTTTATGGAAGCACACATCCCAACAAAGAATATTTGAGTTTATTGATCCTCCTTCAAAAGATGCTTGACACCGAACCTGAATGCCAGCGTTCCACAAACCCGTCCTTGCTCTGTCCTTGTGGTCTGCACCTGAGATCTTCAGCACCAGACGGTGGTATATTTATCTCCTGATTGTGTCTAATTGGCAGATCAGGAGTTGATTAAAGCAGATTAAGCCCAGGGGAAGATGTGAAGAGACACAGCGTTGTTTGAGTGAACAAGGTTACGGCACAGGAGAGAATTAGCTGATTAAAATGGACGAGCGCTTGGACATGAGGTGGGAGGGACCGCGGGTGATTGATGGGTGGATGTGGCAGCTTGAAGTGTTTGGCTGAGGCTCGTCAAGTCAGTTGCTGTAGAATGAGCGAGATGTCTTCATCAATTTACAGCCATTACGGTGTCATAAGGAGAGACGCCATTTGCATGAAATAATCAATCTCACAAACGCATTCATTTCTTTGCTTCACAATGCCTGGTTACTTTTCAAGTCACAACAAAACAGACAAAGAGTCTGAAACAGATAAACTACATGTTACATGACTACATGTGAGAAATGTGTGTTTGATGAGAGTTTGAGAAGAGATGTCAACAATGTGTCAAACTGAGATCACATTTGTCTCGTCTGCAATCAAAAGTCAATATTAGTGAAGATCTCAATATCAACTCATTCACTGCAAAAAATGACTTTCTAACTTAGTCTTTTTTTCTTGTTTTCCAGTTAAAATGTCTACAAATTCTTAAATCAAGATACATTTTCTCGATGAGTAAAATGGCCTAAGAAAATAAGTCTTGTTTTTGGGGAAAAATATGAAATTTCAGTGAATTAGTGCTTTAAACAAGCAAAAAAATCTGCCAATGGGGTAAGAAAAATAATCTTGAATTAAGGTTGACCTTTTTCTTAGTCGCTCAATTCAAGGTTATTTTTCTTACCCCATTGGCAGATTTTTTTGCTTGTTTTTAACAAAAATTCTATGAAATTTCATATATTTTTACTAAAAACAAGATTTATTTTCTTAGTTCCGTATGCTCATCAAGAAAATGCTTCTTGATTCAAGAATTTTTAGACATTTTTACTTGAAAACAAGACAAAAAGTCTAAGCAAGAAAGTCATTTTTTGCAGTGTTCTCATCACATCCAGATGACTTCACCTCTACAATCTACATTCATTTACACCTCCAGACTCTGAAACTAACGTAATACTTCAATAAACACAACTGAAAACTCCATCACATCTCCTGTTCTACACACACACACTCATAAATGTGTATCCTCCCCCCCTCACCTCACCTCACATTTTTACCGTAAGCCGGTTTAATTTTGCTGAAATAGGCGGCTGACAGCTGCTTCATGTTGATGGAGTACGGAGACAAATGAAACTGTAGACTGACATGCTGTTATCCGTCCAGGGACGCCGTTCATCTTCTCATCGCATACACAAACACACACATCCGTGGCTTTATGGAATCACTTATCATGATTACTGGAGAAACCCGTAAGCATTGTATTAAACGTTTTTCTGGGATGTTGACAGAAAGAACAATTGATGTAAATATTAAGTGGTATTTATCTCTGATATAACGCCGGAAACGAAACCGGTTACCTGTAAGTGAGTTTACGCTTGATGAACTTTTCCATAAGTCTTTTTTTTGCTTTTATATACTGATTTATACAATAACATGCGAGATTTGACACGTGACAGTTTGCAGTACAAACAATGAAGTTTCTGATGCCTGATGTTGGTTTAATGGCAGCCCGTTGAAAACAGAAGTGATATTATAAATCTGGCACAAACATCTGATCCCATGTCATGACTGTGTAAGAAAAGTATGTTGAGGTCAAGATCTGAATGTCATTGAGATGTACGGTGACCTCTTGAAGCAAACAACCACCTGGAAACAGTGATGCACCGAAGGCTTTGGAGGCGGCGAGCATCACTTAGCGCTTCTTGGCCAAATGTAAATGTTGAATTGAACCTGTCTGGCTGAGTCTTGTCTAGAAGTTGTTAGAGGATGGAGATGAGCTGAAGATTTTGAATGAGATGAACGCCAGCACCTTTAATGGATGTACTTACAGCGAGTGGACAATACAAACCAGATTACAACCTCCAGCAACCAGGTGAAGTGCTCTGACAAATGGAGGAAGCGAGTAATGTCTCTCTCTCTCTCTCTCTCTCACACACACACACACAAATAGGCACAGAAACATGAATACACACACATGGCTGTACATACGTCTCTCTGTAGCTCTGCACAGTAAACAGTGTGTGATCTTTCTGGTGACTTACATGAAGTAATAAATAAATCAGCAAGTGGATATAACACAAGAATAATATTAGTTACTGAGTCCTGTCCGTTTTATCAAAAACAAATCTTGTCAATATAATAAAAACATAAGTGATGTCCAGCATTGGAAAATGGACATCTTTGCTTATTATTCAAAAACATTTGTAGAGGTGTGTTCAGAGTTGTGGATCCTCTGCAAAAATAAGACCCGAATATGATGAACCCTTAAATGTGTACTCAGTGTTTTATTTATTGACTCTTAGCTTTTTGTTTTTCTATGCATTTTTTGTATATTAGAACCAATGCTCCTTGATATGCTGTATTTTGCCTGTTTTGGAAAACCATTGGTCCAATAAATATATCAAAGCAATACTTCACCCAAAAATGAAAGTGTGTAAATAATGACAGAATTTGTATAGGGTTAGCGTTAGTCAAGGAGATCAATAACACAATAACAATAATAAAAATGTAAGATTTTACAAAGCAAGTTTTATTTCACTTCAGTATTTTCAAGAAATATAATTCTAAATAGAAGAAAAGATCATTTTGGATGATTTACCTTGATTTTTCCTTTGCGTTTATACGAACGAATCTGTCTGTCTGGCATGAATCACGACCTCCGAGTCCTGCTTAAACATCTTGTTTTATAAGGGGGCGGGGCTCCGTGTTGCCATCAGTTGGCTTCGAGTACCAGGGCCGATGGGCCATCTGTGTAAAAAGACATGAAGTAATTGAAGCGTCGTCTTCTAAACAAGTCAAGAAAAGAAGTCGGTGCTGATGCAGAGAGGTGCTGGAGCGATGAGAGCGATAAACAACAACCTGTCAATTCAGTGCACAGATTAACCCGAGGTCCAATCGGCCCCCCCGTTAATTAACCCGACTGCATCTATCACTGACATCACCGCCCTTCATCTTTACTGGAGTTTCAGTGGGACTTTAAAGGTTTTGGGAGACCTCCTCAAGGTGTTATTAACCACGGTTTTTGAGTCATAAAGAGACCCTCCACAAATCTGAATTGATTCCCTGTGAAACACACAGCTGATAAAACATATACGTCCAATGGACTTTAAAGTCCCCGTGAACCGGAAGTTGCGATTGTTTTTACTTCCGTAGTTTGAGGCATTTTCCTAGTGAAATATAATTTCTATTTAGAATAACAGTGGGCGTGGCTTTCGTCTTTCTCTGGAATTTGATTGGATGTATAAAAACAGCCTGACAGTTGAAGGGGAGGAGTTAACGGATGCTCCCCCCATGTCATTACAGGAAGGAAGTGAATTTTAAGTGCATACAAATTTTTAAAAGAGAATGACCCACATTGATAAACTATTTAAAATAAAGGCTGTAATATTTCATAAAAAAATAAGTATTGTCATTTTTTAATTTCACTGGGACTTTAAGTCACTTTGGATAAGACTATCTATAACTTTTTGAGTCTTTAAAGAAGGACGGCTGGCTGGAAAATGAAGCCGTGGCAATGTGTGGTCATGAATGATATAATGATCCAGTCAGAAGTCAATATTGACTTCGTTGCTTTTCCATATCTCATATTTTAATGCAGCCGTCCGTCTGCGACTGCGATGGAGAAATGTCATCCAATAAGAGCTCTGTAGACATCGGCGTCCATTTGATCACAGCTAAGGTGATGCAGGAACTCAATCGAAATACTTCAACCAAAAACCCATTTGTTTCCCAGAGAATTTACGAGGAATTGAATAAAATTCGTCAGCTTGATTGAATAATTGATTGTTTTTTATTTCCTAATCCTTTAGTAGTCAACTCTCTACGGTCAGTGGCGAAGTGCTAAATTGGCACGTGTTATAATTTCAACAGGGCGAAAGCGTTAGGCTACTTAACTCGATAACCTTGATCTATCAGGTCAATCATTTGGGTATGAAGCTAGACAGACTTCTACTCGAACATCGTAAATCAAATTTACACGGAGGAAAGAGTCACAAAGATCAAATTCACGGCCTGCTTTGAAGAGTATGTTGATGTACAAAATCATGACAGATTGAAGTTAAAATTAACTTTCATTGCATGATTTTGTTGTCCCAAAGGAATTACATTTGTACGCATTATCCACCTCGTAAAATAAATTCACAACAGATCTGACTGAAAACAATCTTCCTTGCGTTAGCAACCTTACGTTAACAACAAGGTTGTGGGTTCGATCCCAGGGGATTGCAAGTACCTATGTAAAATGTATAGGATAAAGCAATGTAAGTCGCTTTGGATAAAATGTCTAAATGTAAATGTAAATCTTCCAGAATCAAACTGTCTGACATTCACAGAAATAAGCCTTCCTTTTCACGCAGAAGGCCAGATTGAAGTATTTTTCAGATTGTGTCCCCATCTGTTGGTCTCACAGTTTTCCATATCATGTCTATATCATCTATCAGGGTGTTTTGGGTGGCGTGAGCTGTCTAGGGAACTCTTGAATTCTCTGGGGTCATTAGAGGGAACGTGTGAGTGGGACGATGGAAGAATAGAGAGGCTGCTGGTGCATTGTTGTCCGGGGTCAAGCCTCTGGTAGGATGTGCAGATAAAGCTTTCAGAAGAGGAAGGCCATGAAAGGTCAATGTCTAAAGAGGAGCTGTCTCTCTTCTGGGTTAGAATGCCAGACTTTGCTTTGGTCAAACCTTTCAGTTGAACTAATTCAATGTGTGTTGAGCATGTGATTGAAAACCATGTAAGCACCTTAACATAATGTAAATGTAACTTTGTGAAGATGTTGCGCCGCTTTCCTTCCTCACCTTACAAACGTGCATACTCTTAGATCTTTGTATTAAGTTGTTCATTTAAAATCACATAAAAATAAATGTTAATGTCAGGACTGTAGATGGTGGTCTAGTGGGTTAAACCACAGAACTGGTAAATCAAAGGTTGTTGGTTCGATCCCAGCAGCCATCACCAGTGTGTCCTTGAGCAAGACACTTTACTCCATGTTGCTCCAGGGGGATTGTCCCTGTAATAAGTGCACTGTAAGTCACAAATCTGCTAAATGTAAATGTAAATGGGATGGCCGAGTGGAAAAAATGAAAAATAAAATATGATCATGTAAATTTAAAGTTTAATTTAAAATTGCTCTTTCATTTCTCCTCTTACAAAAATCAGTAGGCTATACTTTAAGTTCTTTTTAATAATTAAAGTTAATTTAAAATCACAAAAATAAACCTATAATGTAAATGTAACATTGTGAAAATGCTATTTTCTGCTGCCTTACAAAAATGTGTATAATTTAAGTCCCTAAGTGCAATTATACATAAGTTCAAATATTTTAAAGTATGCCTTATAAGTACTCGTTTCAATGCTATTTTAAATCTTTTATCACTTTGGATAAAAGCATTTGCTGAATGCCTCAGTGTTTAGTTTCTATACAGTATGGAGCTTTTCACACATTTGCTGCAAGATAATATAAATGTAAATAATAAGTGTACCTTGAAGTATGCTTTAGTACTTAAAGTATGAGCTTCCCACTTGCGCAGATCAAGTTGTGCATGTAAAGTGTCATGATACTGTAGTTGCATTTGAAAGATTAAAGCCAAATATTATTTTTTAAATTAATAATATGGTAAATTAATAGGAACAAATGATTTGTTTTAAATATATTGCCTAATAGGTTTAACCTTTTTAGATAGTTGACAGTATTTGAGGTAAGGTTTTAACAGGCCAACAGTTGGCGCCAAATCATGACCCAGATTCATTGTGAACTTTGCCGCAACAATTCCCTTTAACCCGCATGTCCATTAAAGTGTGGAAGGTCTTCATCACTTCCCTGTTAAGAACGTTTAAAGCCTTTTGACTCAGTAGTAACCAAAGTATGTCATTCTCAGACAAATTAGCCAATGAGGGCACACTTACTGTGTGCTAATGGCCTTGCACACTTCCTTGTTGACTCTATATGTGAGGAGGACCAGCGCTTCTTCAAAGGAGATCCACGGCTAAAAAACGACATCAATTCACACATACACATAGGGAGATAATGAGAGATTCAACTGAGCGGGAAAGAGAGCAGATGATCGATGAGAAGAAAAGGAGAACTTCAAAGCCTCCAGTCTTCTCTCTTAAAGGAAGAGATAATGGTGTGTGAGATAACAGGGATATCAGGGTGAAAGTAATTATGTCTACTGGTGTGTGATCGCTGTAACACTGCTTGTTTATCTACAAGCACACAATGAGGCCCTTGTGTGGGGTCATAAAATACCTGCTTGTTAAAGGACACCCATTAAACCGCCATAAAGCTCACACCATCCCGAGTGGGGCGGGGCGGCACAAGAAAAAAACCAAACAGGTGTGATCCAGTATACTTACACCTTGAACTCTGTCACTTTTAAAAATGAGAAGAAGCTTCCTTTTTGATTGAAGGACATATTTCTATACAAGGATGAAACAAAGTTTTAGAAATACACCACCTTATTGATGATAACTTCACCATTTTCACTTACGAGGGATTTATGGTTGCCTTACATAACAGTTTCGAATAAAATCTGATATTTTAACCATCATTTAAAAGTAACATATTAACACAGACCTTTCCACAATGTTTCAAACAAACAAGACTTTAGAGTAAGAAAATGGATCAAATTTGTAGCTATAGTTCCATATATTGTTTGTGTTATTTTTTTGATGTCATCATGGGGTCTTCAAGAAAAATGACTTTTTCAAAATACTTGCTGAAAATAAAGTAATTTAGCACAAATTTAACTGGTCTGCCATCGAAACAGTAAAAGAAATGAGGAAGCACCTGAAAGATTTTCTAATGTATAAATGTCCAGGCAAGCCACAGGAGAAATATTTGGGTATATTTTCATATTTAATATAGTAAACTGTCGTAAATTGTTGAATTCTGCAAGATGTTATAGTAATTACTACATTCAAATGTATACTATTGTACAGTATTCATAAACAATAGTGAACTGATCATCTGTTATAAATAATGGGTCACACTTTATTTTAAGGTTCATTTCTCGGTATTAATATAAACCATTAACTATGACTTTTGCCTAATGTGTTGCTTATTAACAGATAGTAAGGTAGTTGTGAGGTTTAAGAATTTGGTAGGATTAGGGAAGTAGAATATGGTCATGTTAAATGTGTGCTTTGTAAGTACAAATAAACAGCCAACATGCTAAAAATAGGCATCTAATAAGCAACTAGTTAGTAGTGAGAATTGGTCCATATATTCATGTGTTACCAAATAATGAAGTTTACTCTACTAGTATATAAAGTGTAAAATATTGCAGAGTATTATATTCATAAGCACACTTTGTAAATGCACACTATAGTATTCTGTAGTATTTACCATAAGATGATAACCTGTAATAAATATGGTAGCATACAGTACTTTAATATGTACAGTAAAGTATTGCTAAATTGTAGTACTGTAGTATATTATTGTGATTGCAACACTTTGTTAATGTTTACTGTATTCTGTAGTAGCTGTGGTACGTTAATAAACTTGAGTAAATAATGTAGTATGTTTTCATATTTAATAAAACAAACTGTAGTAATTTATATTATACTGTACTACACTGTAAATCTATGCTGTAATTTTCTATGCTGAAAAAGCAGTTTTTCTATCAAATTGCTGTAGATTTGATTTCTACTTAATATTTTCCTATTAGTACAGTTTTAAATTTAAGTTCCACTTTACTTTACCCAAAATTAAAAACTTTGACTTGTGAGATTCAAATGAGCTAGAAGAGACTGGTTTTACACTGCAAAAATCACATTCTTTTTACCACAATTAACCATAGTAAATAGTAAAGTAAAGGATATTTTTCATCTGATGTGAAATGTGCAATTGTGTTAAGATAATGAGATTAATAATCCTCATGTCTGTAAATGCATTGCTCTGTATGAATGAAGCAGCAGTTCTCAGGTGTGCAGAAAGGGAAGTGTCACTCTTATCTGTGAAGTCGTGTTATCTGCACTAATAATGACACATCACAGAGCGATCGTAGCCATAGTGAAACTGATCAACATAATAAAGCCGCATAATTGAATGGACCATCTCTGGTGAATTTATGAGACCTGATGGGTCCAGCCAGATAAAAACATATTAAATTCAACAGCGCAAGTGACACTGAAAGGTGTTAATCGAGGACAAAACCGCTGATAAATAATGTCATTTTCTGGCGTTTGGATAAAAGCTGGACATTTATCAGTGTTTAGATGAAGTGCCAGCAAAGATGTTTTCTTCACAGGAATAATGACTGTAATGTATTGGATGAAACACAAACATTATTCAACAGCGAGTTACATGAACAAAGTTATCCCCGACGAAAGATCACAGATGAGATCTCTTTAATATCTCCTTTATTTATCCTAGACATCAAGTTGTTTAAAAGGAGAACAAATGGAAATGTTTATCTTAAGAGTAAGAAATCTCACAAAAGAATTGTCAAGATTATTCAAGAACTCCATTTAAACTCAAACATTTCTCATCAAATCCAGATTTTTTATCTCTATAATATTTATTCATATTACACCTCCTTTCTCTTTATGTGTTTAAAAATATGTTTTTTTTCTTCTCCTAAGTAAGCCTGTTAACTCGTGATATGAGAAAGAACGTTAGTAATGCTTTTGGATTGTGTTTTTGATCTGTGATCTGGTTTACTGTGCTCCATAAAACATCTTTATTCTTTATTAGGAATCACACCTTCATTTTCTCTAATACAAATCTCAATTAGTGCACGACATATTACATGATAAAGTGTAGAGACAGGATGCATGATGGTCTGGACATTTGCAGCGATATTGTTTGTGAAAACTGGTGTTCGTCCAAATGAGTTTCCATCTGCTTAATTAAACGTGTTTACTTTCAGGACCACAGTATTTTATACACGCCCGATTTAAATAACACAAGACTTGCCACTAAAATCAAAGAAAACAGATTACAACTGCAGTTTGATCACTTAAATTAGATTTTTACATGATTTAAGATAGTGTCCCATATAGGCCGACGAAAGTCAATGCGAGGCCAGATGCTTATAACATTAAACAAAGATCAATAATGAAAGTTCTGTCATCAATTACTCATCCTCATATCATAAACCTGTATGACTTTCTTTCTTCTGCAGAACACAAAAGAAGATATTTTGAAGAACGTGATAACCAAATTGAACCCCATTGACTTCCATTGTATGAACACGAAACCCTTAAGACATTTCTCTAAGTATCTTCTTTTGTGTTCCACTGACGAACCCGCACATGCAGTACAATTTTATTTTCCTAAGACAAATTTATATGGAACACTCCATTTTCAACCATATACTGTATTTCGAATGACTGAAAGGTATCTTGAGGCCTTTTATTCCCAGTGAAAGCAGATGAGGTGACTGCTGACTCAAGCACAAGATCAAAGAAAACACATGTGCCGGTCAGCTCTGTGTGATCATCGCCGAGCCGCGATAATGACGGCAAAATATGCCAGTAATCGGTGATAAGACCTTTAATGTTCTGTAAACTAGACGAGCACTAAAGTTTACAGGCCTTCAATGAAATGAGTAACTTTGACTTTGAAGAAAAACTGCACTGTGTGATCTACATGCAGACCATACAGTAGGCTACGTGCACTGCAGATGAACATTGCGCACATGAACAAATATGAAAGGAATCGATCAATGTGATACGTTGCTATAAAGCCCACAGCTGAGAGAAGGCCCGTATCACTCATCTTAGATCTTTAGACGTGTCTGTCATTGCTGTGAGAATCAGGAGGCAAAATGCGCGTGCGTGCGTGCCGAGGACGCGACCCGAGACCAGCAGTGGCAGCGTTCACATTGATTCAATTTAATCTGCGCAGCTCTGTCACGGGGTGCCAATGACGGATTTACCAGCGGCCCGGCTGTTTAAATGACTTTTAAATCATAAAAGCAGGGGGCGGCAGAGCTTGTTGCTGGGAATCTGCGGACAGCACTTGATTTCCCTCGAGCAAATTAGCTCTCCGGCTGTGTGTCAAATCCCGATGCGCTGCGTAACAGACCGCATGTTGGGCGCGTGCAGTCACTTGCTAGAAATAATCGTTTGTATTCAAAATGCATTAAACGCGCAATGCGATTTTAAACACATCTCCTTATAGGCCTATTATAAATAATTTTTATTTTTTTGCAATTTGGTCTATTTATGTTTTTATCCTTATGTGGTGAATAAAGCAGAAAAGGCTAAATGTATAACCAAATTCATTCATCCTATAGCACTTTTCACAAGTTTGCATTGTTGCCCACAGAACATAAAAGGCTGAGGCACAAATTAAAGTTAGACGATAAAAAACAAAGTTTAATTTCGTTCAATAAATGTATGATTAAAACGTTATAAAATATTCATAGCTATACAATGGGCCTATGTAACAGAAGTTTTGTTTTAAAAATAAATAAGTCATATTTTAAATATAATTTACGTATTCAAGATGCATGGGTATGACCAAACGTGATGTCTAGGTAGTCTGCACACTAGGTTTATACACACAGTCGGTCACCAGCAGGGCAGACAGACTGTAATCTAGAGGGTGACCCGCTTCAATTTTCTCAGGTCATGACAAAACAACAGTTTCACATGCAGAGGATGGTTTTATTCATCCTCGCCAATATTTAAAATAGGAATGCTGAATTTCAATTCATTTCCTCTCGATTTATTGCATGTTTACGACGACCAGTTCATGACCTGAATGAATGTGTTAAATAGATTGCATATTTCACACAGCCTACCACTCTTTCCGATATTAGTATTTTTTGCCTGGATTTTTAAGTAAAAAGCAAAAAATATACTGTTTGCGATGTGTGAATGAATATATATTTCCAGACTCATTTATTTTTAAAAAAACAAAAATCACACAAATTAAGCGATTGTTTCGAATCGAAATGACAGAGAAATATCAGTCTGCACTAGTTAATTTAATGGACAGCTTTTAAACACTTGGAAACGCTGTTTGTGTTCATTCTAACAGTGAACGTGTTGTTATTATGTTGGTGGGAAATAGAAAAGTTATCATTTATAAGATCAAACCCTTCTATTACTGAAAATATCGTTCAATGTGAGATTCTAACAATTAGGCTGTGTAATGCTCTATTTTATGTATATGTAACGTAAAGTCGTTAAATTCGATTAGTCGTAAAATTGTAATTTAATAATTATTAATAAAATACATACGAATTCCATATTTGATTTGAATAATTATAATTTTGTTGTTATTGTACTTACTTTCTTCTTACTATTATCATTATTATGATGAATTATTAATTCATTCATTGCTATTGTTGTTATTATTATATAAAAATATGGGTTTTACTATATTCTGCTGATGGATGTAATTATCCCTCAGTGAGTTCTTTCTAACTGTATTTAAACAAATGAATCACACAGTGAATGAGGTGTTTAGTCTCCTGCACTTTAGAAAGCATTTGCAATCTTTTGCAGGTATCTGTGGTCTGATGCTGGTGAAAAACAACACAAGGACGACCTCGGCGCGCCTGCATTAACTACAGTATGTTTAGTTAATTAGAAAACTGTCAAGTGATCAACTCCTGCAGCCAATGAGCGCGCACGCAGGCGTTACGACTGAAGATGTGAACGCGCAGGAAAGTTCACAGAACAGTGGATGAAAGGGATACTGTTTCACAGAGTCGTACTTTAGAGGAATTTAGCAGTCCTGGATTTGACTTCCAGCCACTTTATGCGCGCGTACGTTTTTGGGAATACACAAGAAAACGCTACATAGATAATTTGGCGTCTCATTGGGTGGGATCCAAATGGGTAGACATCAGGGGATAAACTATTGTACAGCTCTTCAACTGATTAAAGACAATAAGACATCGGGTAATCGAGTTTAAAACGCGATCACGCTTTTGCGCAAAACGCACACAATACACTGGGTACTTCAAGCGACTCCAAAGTTTTGCGATGGAAAAATCTAAAAACTTCCGGATCGACGCCCTTCTGGCTGAAGAAACACACAGAGGGAACCGAGAAGTATCACCCGGACTCAGTAGCGACAGCCCGACGGGCAGCCCGGTGTCATGCAGGCGCGCGGACACCCCGTCTCCACGCGGGACAACACTTCACCTTCAACCTGGAATCATACCTAAACCAGGTCTGCTCAATCTCCCACACCCAGGACTCACGTCTCTTCACCAAGGCTCGATCCCGGGCATGTACTCTGCTCCCATGTACCCCCTCTCAGCTCTGGGAGGCCAGCACCCTGCTTTGGCGTACTCGGGTTTTACGCAACTGATGCATCCGTATCCGGAGCAGCTGAAGGCGGCAGCAATGGCTGGATCTTTACCCCTGGAGCACTGGATACGAGCTGGGATCATGCTGCCACGACTTCCAGATTACACCTGTGAGTGGGGTTTACGCACATATATAATATCCTGATTAACAGATCCGTTAGAATGTGCTTTCAAATATAAAGATATATTGTAAACAAATTTTAAATCTTGCTAATGAAATTTATGAAGTATCAAAATGTTGTGGAATCACTTAGATGCAACAACAAAAATTATAGAACGAATAAACGTTAGTTGTGGATATGAAAACAATTAAATTAACCAAGATATAGCATTCACAATTTCAAGACACTTCAAACTGTTTGAATGTCAATTAACCATTGACTTACAAAGCATTATAAAGTTTTATTTAATGATAATATTAACGTATCAAAAGTGTTTTAGACTCTTAATAAAACAAATACTCACAAATCTTGTTCCGTGTTTGTTGGAAACTAAACTAAACTTCCTTTAATAAAAATGAAGATAACAGTGTCTGTCTGGTGAGAAAAAAATACAACAGAATTTGGAAGACAATAGAATGATGTTACACTATGGAAAGTTATTGAATTGCACAATATTAGTATACATTTATTCGTGACATTACAAAAAATACTTAATTTAGTTGCATCATTGCTATTGTCATATTGTATGCAAATATTGTGGATGACCACAAAATCCTTTTCAAGGCAATCAAAGTAGTGCAAACACAAATAGAGAGAGAGAGAGAGAGAGAGAGGGGGGGGTGGCTATGGTTACTCTCACCTGCCACTCTTAAAACACAGGGGGTTAATTTGTCACCAAGCAATTACTGTATTCATGATAAATGATTAACCTTTAAATATTAAACTGAAATTGTGGTGCTCATATTATAAAAGTAGCTGAACATCTGTTGGGTGCCTTTAAACAAAGTAAAAAATGATTTAGTTTAAGATACGACTATTTTTTAATATGATACATTTCCTGAAATGCATTCTATTTACCTGCATATGAAATATACAGCAGTGCACATGATAAACATATTATTTTATCTTTAGGTACTTAAAGAAAACGACAACTCAACAATAAAGTCATTTTGACTCTCTGACTAAACAATCATCTAAACCGGTTACAAGGATTTATACCAAACTGTAATAATATAATTTTATTTTTGGCTTCTTTATAAAGCTATAAATGTCGTGTTGATGGAAACTATCTTTATGCGAAAGAGAAACAATAAACAAACGCCTTAAACACACTGCAGTTCATCAATAAAATCCCAAAAGCGTTCATTGAATTTTCATTAAGTTAATGGCTTGCTCTTGGGTTTTATGGCCGCTCGGCTCGCCATCCGTTGTGTTCAACAATAAGCTGCAGAACAGCTACTATTATGGTAAATGATAGCTGCAAATTCTGGCCTTCCTTTCCCAGCCCCACGAGTCCTTGACTTTATATAAAAGAGACAAACATCTCATAAAAATAATCTAGACACGGATAACAGCGGCTCACGTCCTTTTTGCCTGCCTGGTGCTAAACTTTTATATAGAGGCACAAGAGGCCTGTTATTCATTTAGAAAAGATTTACAGGGTTTTCAAGAGCATTAGGAAAAATGCTGCTAAATGTTTATGCCAGTTTAAAGTTTAAATCAGATCAATATAAAGTTATGTTGAACTTCAGCATTAATCAGTTTTGCGTCAGTTTGGACAAACCCGTAACTCTACATCTTCAATTCAACAAACCTGAATGATCAACACAAGAAGATATTTTGAAGAACGCTACCAAACAACACTGAACTCCATTGACTTCCATTGTATGGTCACAAACCACTCACACATTTCTCCAAATATATTGTTTTGTGAAAATATTCTTTACTGAAAAAAGAGTCACTTACAGGGAAAAGAATCACATGAGGGAGAACAAATGATGACATCATTCTTTTTTTAGGTGAACGCTCCCTTTAAATCTTTTTCATTGATGGTTTTAGTGACAGTTCACCCAAAAAATAAAATTCTGTCATCATTTCCTCACCCTCAGATTGGTCCAAAGCTGTATACATATCTTTGTTCTGCTGCACACACAGGAATATAAGAATGTCAGATCTTGTTCCCCATTTACTCCCATAGTATTTATTAACAATATTATGTCAGTAAATGGGGGGCTTAATTTCTTCCCTTGTGTTCAGCAACACAAAGGCATGTATACAATTTTGGACCAATCTGAAGGTGAGTAAATGATAACGGAATGTTTATTTTTGGGTGAAGTGTCCCTTTAATGTTATGGCATCTTTGGGCATGCGCAGTCTTTTGTATGTTAATGCTGAAATATATTGATGATTGTTTTTGACTTACAGCAGCTCCCCAGTCTGGTTTAATGGGGAAATGTCGCAGGCCGCGCACGGCTTTCACCAGTCAACAGCTACTGGAGCTCGAGAACCAGTTTAAACTCAACAAGTACCTCTCAAGACCCAAACGCTTCGAAGTGGCCACATCGCTCATGCTGACCGAAACACAGGTGAAGCTTCAGCTGAACACCCCCAAGGAAATGTCCTTAAAGTCACCATGAAACGGCTTCTGAAATTAGAAAAATAAGTTTTGAATGGTTTGTTGTAAATAAGACCTGGAGTGGAGGGCTAAACATGGCAATTGGACAGTCAATATATATATATATTATTTTTTGGACTGACAGTATATTTTTGTCGCTGACGTCATGTAGTAAAGAGTTGTTGTTGAGAGGGGGAGGCAAAGGATCTTAACGTTTTAGATTAAAGATTGTAAACACAAATTAATAAAAAAAGATGTGCACGGATTAATCGTTTATAATAATCACTGCAACACTGTGTAAAACACTTTTCCTGTTTGATTTCATGGTGACTTCAAATTCAAATATTGTCATAATTTATATGTTTTTAATAAAGGCCAATCTATATTCAAAATGATCACCTTTAATTGCGTGTGCATGCAGGTGAAGATCTGGTTCCAGAACCGTCGGATGAAGTGGAAACGTAGTCGTAAGGCTAAAGAACAGGCCGCTCAGGGCGAGGCCGAACACCAACGGAGAGGAACCAAGCCGACCAATGAGAGACCAGGAAGAAACGGCCGCCGGACATCAGGTATGGATGATGAGCTGGATGAAGATATCGACGAGGAAGATGAAGAGTATGATGAGGAGGACAGAGAAAAACACAAGTTCACCAACAACCTCAACATCCATCGCTCCACAGATTACCTGCACCACACGGCTGAACTGGGATACCACCCGGATAGCTCATTCTCCGATGACGACATGGACGAGGTTGGGGCTGACAGGAAGATTGGGGCGGGCTTATAAACAGACAAATTCAGAGGATCCGGAAGTCGAAATAGAGTTTGTAAAACAGACTGCAGGAACCGACAAAGATATCAAACAGTCCTGCGAAAAACTGAGCAACCCAAATTGTACTGATAATCGCCTCAGGACACGTGCTTCCAATTCAGAAAAACACATTACCCCAACAAACAATATATAAAACGTATGTGTTGTTTTTAGAAGACATGCATCAACCCTCTGGTATTCGTTGGGTCACTTTTGAACTTAAAACTTAGATTTTTTTACTTTATGGCAATGGTACAAAACTTGGTAAATTACGTTACACTCGGTCAATAATATTCACCATAGGAAATGCATTGGAAACAGGAAAAAAAGTGCTGTCCTTGATTGATTTTTTAATTGTTAGGAAACGTTGTGACTATTGTCTCAGAACAGAACACTACTACAAAACAGTCCTTAAAAAAGTCACATTTTACTTCTCTCTGCCAAGGGAACAGGTACATAATTCAATAGAAAAAAACAGATCATAATTATTAGATAAATATTGCATAATCTTAATTATACTACAAAAATATTAGGGAAAATGTTGTAATATTATTTTTAATAGAAGAAAACAGATCATCATTCATGCATAAATATTACATTTACGCCATAACGTTGCCTAAAAATCCTAATTATTGAACAACAACAAAAATTCCTAACAATATTATATTTAATAGAAGAAAACAAATCATAATTATTGCGTACATTTTCCTTAAATAATGACACCGATCAAAAAAATGCAATATAGATTCCACAGTTTGATTTAAGGGGGTTCACTTTATACCAAGAGGAGTACAAGTGTGAGTCACAACGAGGAAAACCAGAAGGTTCATTCGTCATTTATTTGGATTTGTTTCTCTATGAATAGAATCATATGTTGTGAATATATTGTGTCAATCATTCAATGGACTCAGTTTAGTACAATTTTACATTTGATATAAGATAACATAAATTACGACAGTTTTACTGAACGCAGCTCTGTGAAAATGATGATTTTATTGCCTGGTGGTTTACAAAGCCATTTACAAGTTCCACATTTCATTACTCTAAACAATTACAACAAAATAATATCATTATATATTGAATCATGTTGGAGTAGTAATGGGCTGTTGGAGAGCTTGAATTTTAGGTGCTACATGCTACATATTTATTTGTATAGAAACACGTCATGTAAATATATTCAGTCATGTGTCTGTGTTTAGAACATACAAACATGTTTGCATGTCTTCTATAATGTTATTTAAATCATTTACGCTTAAATCGGCAAAGTCGGCGAACACACGCTTGTATAAACGTGATATTTGTCTGTGCTGTCGTTAGCTGATGAAAATAAACAAAATGATCACAACTGTGTGAATCTACTATTTTTTCTGCTGAGATAAGAACATCCAACACATTCTTACAGCAATTGATGCGTTGAGGTCCAACGGCATATGTGTCCTGCCTCTGACAGCGAGGATGATTAACGCCGATCTGCTGCGATCATAAACCCGCGATGGGTTATTTACAACCTCAAGCTCTCAAATATGAATTATTCGCCCGAGTTTACTGATAGCGAAATAATTAAGTTAATGAAGAGCGAGTAATGAAACCAACCCCCGATGATGATGATGTCACCGCTCTTATTTCATTTTCAAAAAAAACACACAAAAGCGAAATGATTGAGAGCACGACTAAAACCCACCATTTTATTGCGTGTTTGTGTGAGGACGGTGATTAAATGCAGAACGAATGGAGACGACAGGACAGCGTGTTTTTGTAATGATGAAATGCATTTTTAACTGGCTAATGTCTCTGTCTTGTTAAAACCCAACGAGGAAACCTGTAAACAAGGACAGGCTTTCAGTTTGTTTTTTGCTCATTTTTTGAGATTGAACGCTTCATCTGAGGCGTGGTAAGTTGTCTACGCTCCCTTACTGTGATTATATAGCACAGCGTTGTGAATGCGTTATCAATGAAACGCTCAAGAGACCAGCAAGGTTTTCAAAGTCAAGAAAAGGATTCCTGACGTATGTAAAGAACGGCTTGTATTTTATATGACAGTGTGCATGTTACTGTGTGTTTAAGGGGAAAATTGAGACAAAAATGAAAAACATTTGAGCATTTATTCACCCTCACCCTAATCAAACAACACTGAACCCCATTGACTCACACAAACCACTGAGACATTTCTCAAAGTATCTTCTTTTGTGTTTACAGAAGAAAATGTCAGAGGTATATTCAAGTAAACGAGGGTTAATAAACGATGACTGAATTACATTATTCATGGGTGAAATATTCCTTAAAAGACACCGATAACACTTTGCAACCCAACAGCACTAACAAAGCTTCATGGTTCTATCGGAGTGGAAATCTCTAAAACATCATATTTAGTCTTTTATTAAAGTCTTAACCAAACGCTGCACTTTATAACAAATAAAATGCTTTAGTTTCAGACAGAACAGCCTTTACAGTGTCGTGACGTGTTTACTGGTCTAATGTTATTTTCTACACACGACGAACAAGAGTCACGTGCACGCAGTGTGGAAAATATCCCGATTCGCGCCGCTCCGATCCCGATCCCGATCCGTCCCTTTTATCCGCACGAAACGAGTAAACGCGACTCCACCAATTCGTCGAGCGACAAATCCCGCCCAATAACTTGAGCGACACGACCTCGTAAAACATTTATACGCTGTAGTTTAATCAATCAGACTCATTACGGGAATATGAACAGATTGTGTGATCTTTCAAAGCAATCACCCGTATTGCTTGAGATTTTTGCGCGGCCCTGTCGTGTCACTTAAGCTAATGGGAAGGTAAGGGAATGAGAAACCGGGGGGCCCATAAATCCACATCTGTCGCGACTACAGCCGTGCCCCAAACGCGCGCAAAAAAGGCCAAGTTTCAGTAATAAAGTTTATTGAAAAAGCCCGAGCCTGTTCTCTTTAAAGGCAACGTTGTGTTCGGGACGGGCATTTATTATGCTTGCGGGAAATCTATCAAACAGATGCGAAATGTGGCTTAATAATCAAGATAAGCGACTATAGCTCGCCGTCAAAGTGATTATGATTGGCTAGGAGTCAGCAAAAGGCCGTGTTTGTTTTTCCCCGCCGCAGTAAATAATCACCAAATCCGTGAGATGTGATTTCTGAATGCACGCTTTAAGTGGCGCGTGTTTGCGTTATACTCGAGCGGCTGATGTCAATGTTCGGGCGGCTCAGAGTTGAAGCAAAGGCGATGTATTTATAGCTGATGGTTCTCGGATTGTTTAGGAGACGTGCAAGCCTCCGTTCAGCTGCAATAAATTCTATGATGTCAAATTTAATACAAAAACAAATACTGAGTCGGTCAACCCACATAAAAATACTAAACTAAACTGTTGTATACTGTAGTAAAATGTGGTAAATTGTAGTATACTGAACTATATTACTTTACAGTACTATACAGTATTCTGTGCTATCCATCACACACTTTCTCATAGCATCTGGTAACTGTACATTGTAAGAAACAATAGGTTAAAGCTGTAAATATCACACTCATGATGTTGTTTTTGTCTATATATTTTTCACTTTTGTACATAGTGCATTATTGTTGTTATTGGATTTCTCATTTTTTCTATCTTACTGTATGTTTGCACCATGTGTACTTTCTTCTGCACTAAACTCCTGTCGCCAAGTCAAATTTCTTGTGTGTGTAAACATACTTGGCAATGATGCTCCTTCTGATTTTGATTCAATAAACTACTAATTCAGTATTTTTAACTACGGTTTATAACAGTTAATACTACAGAATGCAACAGTATTTTTTCATGTGGGAACCCTTATAATTACGTAAAAGCAAAATTGATTTGTTTTAGTAAAAACTGAAAAGATAAAAGGGACCGTTCACCCAAAAATTTGTTGAACACAGGTTGACACAAATCTGCGTCACATTACATTTCTTTGTTCTGATGAACACACAGAGAGATATTTTGAAGAATTTCAGCCACTGAGATTTCTGTGGCATCATTGACTACCATACTTGAAAATTAAATTGTGTAATTGTTGGGTTCTGTTGAACCAAAAAATAAGATATTTTGAGGAATGTAGGAATGCTAAAAGTTCTGGGGCACTTTGACTACCATTTCATTTTCACTGTAGATGTCCTGAAATGTCAGTTGCTAACATTCTTCTAAATATCTTTCCCTGTGTTCGTCAGAACAACGACATTCATACAGAGTAATTCATGACAGAATTTTCATTTTTGATTTATTTGTTCATTTTTCATCCCTTTAAACTATGCACTGAATAAAAACAATTTGTAGGATTTACTTTTTTTGCGTTAAGTTCAAAGAAAAAAAAGGAAATCCTACAAGGTGTTTTTTTTTCAGTGGGGAGACTGTAAAACCACGGTTAATTTGTGGTTACCATGATTTTACTACATCTAAAACCCCAAAAGCAAACTTCATTAAAGTAAAACCATGGTTAATTATCACATGCAATAAATCCAAAGTCTGCAGGAAAACACTTGAACACAGTTTTGATGCAATATACACAGAATTTGACCGTGACACGCTTGCGATGCATTCACACCATCTTCCCCAGTCCTTCTCTTTATGGCTGATGGGTGATTTACTGACCCAAGGAAACAGAGGATCAACGGCACTCAACATTGACCCATAATCCCTGGCTAATTAAATAATTCACTAATTGATTCATCGCCAAATCAATATAGCAGGAGATGGTTTATGGTGTTGGTATAGTTCTCTGTGACCGGCTGCTTTCTGACTGCCTTCTTATAAGTAGCACTATAAAAAAATGCTGGTTGGGTCAGATGATATTTTCTAGGTTCATTTAAAATGAAAATTTGAGCCGAACATAAGCGGTACACGTTGACTTGCATTGGTTTTGTGTCCATAGAATAGAAGTGAATGTGCTCTGCTGCCGTTCAGTTACCAACGTTCTTCTTTTGTGTTCTGCACTGGACAGAAAGTCTCACAGGTTTAAAATAAATAAGTGACAGAACTTCACTCACTTTAAAAGAACATCAATGTGCAGGGTGACTTTAGATGTAATGATCAAGACAACAGAAGCATCCCTGTGCACTCCTCCTCAATGGTATCTTTTAAACATATTTAATAAGTCTTAATTTCAGTTTTAAAAAAAAGTTGACCATGTATGCTACACACGTTTGTTTCATTTTCCTAAAACATTATATTGACACAACAATGGACTGAATCATCCCAGCGGTTGGGATTATTTTTGAAATGTACCTGTTTTTTTCTAGCAGGGATGCTAATCATCATACTATATATTGGTCGCTGAGAAAACAAAGGGAGGTTATGCTTGACCTTGACGTTGACTAAAACATGACATCATTTCATAGCCCAAGGGATCATGGATGTAGCACTGGCCAACCAATGAGGTGACGGACCTACACTCTCCTCCAACCATAAACATTGTTTCTGTCTAATGAATTATTATCCAGACTTAAAACGGGATGGTTTACATGGATGGAAAATGCAAATTCAGCCCACTGGAACTGCATCTTTGTCTGGGCATCACGTCGAGGAAGTCTAGAGAAACACCTAATCCACCTTTACGGCCTCTCTTCGGCGTCGGGGTCATTGATGAGATTGAGTGAGATGAACATTGAGTCAGAGAGTCACATTTGACCCACACAACCCCCATCAACCATAAATCCAGATGCCTAAATTGACTGTGATGGAAGTTTCATCAAGAAACAGCGAAGAGCAAACAACAGGACCTGATCAGAGGTTTTCTCCGTCATGGAAATAAATGTTTTCTTGAAGGTTGGCCACTAAATAAATAACACTAAACAAATCAAACAAGAGCGCGCATGAATCATTCAAGTCATTAAGTGCACAGAGAAATCTTGGACGAACTGTCCGGTGTGTTGTTTAATGTTGTAAATGACTTACTCGTGCATCATGGGACACATGGGAAAGAGCTTTTCCTTTGTGAACGTCTCTTTGGTGTTTTGTAAAAGAATGAATACATGCTGTTCTGACAAAAGAGAACAATAGCAATCATATTCAAAATACAAATATTGAAAATGATTACAAATCTCCATATTACTGAATCAATTTACAACATAAACAATTGTAGATGGTACTAAGACGTCATATATATCAAAGTACTACGGTATCACAAAATTTATTTTCTCTCCTAAAAGGTCTCACATCACTTCTTATATGTGCATTGAGATGGAAAACAAAATACCAAATCAAGTGGCTTAAGATTGTTATAATTGTTTGTGCAGGACTTTGAAGCAGATCATCTTCATAAATTGTTAGTATTTTCTGTAAAGATCTTATTTTTGATTTTGTAATGCCTTTAAGAAGCTACATCATATATTTACTTTTTCAGAAGACAAAATCCTGTTCACAAGATGACTTGCACTTGTCTCTCAAACCGTCTTATTTTCATGAAATCCTTACATTTCCTCAGATTGTTAAAGAGGTGTAATGCAGCATGTAATGCTGTGAACGTCTGGCTGGATGACATCACATGTGCAAAAGATGTATGACATATCGCTCCCCAAGTCTTTGTAAGTCGGTTTGGACAAAAGCGTCTGCTAAATGTAAAAGATAAACAACAACAAAAAACCCAAGTCTACAGTCAACAACTTAAGCAGCAGTGCCCCCATGTGGTCAACTGAACTCTTCACTATCCCAAATATACAGTTGTGTTCAAAATTATTCAACCCCCACTGAAATTGATTGTTTTGGTCGGTTTGACATTGATTATGATCATTCAGTCATCCTGCTTACAATTAAATCAAAGAGGCACGTGTAGGTCAGACAAATATAACATAACATTTATAATGAAATAACCACAAATGTCTTTTCTGAGCTCACATCATTATCAGTTCTATTCAACCCCCAAGTGACATTCAATCTTAGTACTTAGTACAACATCCTTTTACAGTTATAACAGCTTTTAAACGTGAAGCATAGCTTGACACAAGTGTCTTGCAGCGATCTACGGGTATCTTCGCCCATTCATCATGGGCAAAAGCCTCCAGTTCAGTCACATTCTTAGGCTTGGGCACTGCAACTGCTTTCTTTAAGTCCCACCAGAGGTTCTCAATCGGATTTAAGTCTGGTGACTGCGATGGCCACTTCAAAATGTTCCAGCCTTTAATCTGCAACCATGCTCTAGTGGACTTGGAGGTATGCTTGGGATCATTGTCCTGTTGAAAGGTCCAACGTCTTCCAAGCCTCAGGTTTGTGACGGACTGCATCACATTGTCATCCAATATCTCCTGGTACTGAAGAGAATTCATGGTACCTTGCACACGCTGAAGCTTCCCAGTACCTGCAGAAGCAAAACAGCCCCAAAGCATGATTGACCCCGCCATGCTTCAAAGTAGGCAAGGTGTTCTTTTCTTCATAGGCCCTCCTCCAAACATAGCGTTGATCCATGGGCCCAAACAGTTCTAATTTTGTTTCATCAGTCCACAGAACACTATCCCAAAACTTCTGTGGTTTGTCCACATGACTTTTGGCATACTGCAGTCGACTCTTCTTATTCTTTGGGGACAGCAAGGGGGTGCGCCTGGGAGTTCTGGCATGGAGGCCTTCATTACGCAGGGTGCGCCGTATTGTCTGAGCAGAAACTTCAGTACCCACATCTGACAAATCTTTTCTCAGTTCCTCAGCAGTCACACGGGGACTTTTCTCCACTCTACGCTTCAGGTAGCGCACAGCAGTCGAAGTCAGCATCTTCTTTCTGCCACGACCAGGTAGCGTTTCAACAGTGCCCTTTGCCTTGAATTTGCGAATGATGCTTCCTATGGCGTCTCTTGGTATGTTTAACATCTTTGCAATCTTCTTATAGCCATTGCCCTTCCTGTGAAGAGTAATCACCTGTTCTCTTGTCTTCCTGGACCATTCTCTTGACCTCACCATGTTTGTAACCACACCAGTAAATGTCTAGAAGGAGCTGAGTATCACAGTCATTTTAAAGCTGCCTAATTGGTGTTTATTAGGCTTTGTTGCTGCTCCCTGATATCCACAGGTGTTTTCAATACCTGATTGAAAACACTTCATTGAACCTCTGTTCTTCAGAGTGGTAGTCTTTAAAGGGTTGAATAATTATGTCAATGAAGAATTCACAAAAGAAACATTTACTACTGTATTACAAAACTAATTGATGTCATTTTAGTTGCATATGGTTCTTTAAGAAGTCCTTGTAGGATTTCATTCTGAATACAATTTCAAATGTACACTAAATTCCCTAAAACCATTTACAGCATTGGGGGTTGAATTATTTTGAACACAACTGTAGGACCAAACCACCTGTCACTTTTCAATTTACACTTTATTCATCGTTTAAAAAAGACAAACCACACAGGGTAAATGAAAAGCAAAAGATGCATTTTTATAGTTTTATATCCTATAAACTACAAGGTTTGCATAATTGAGAAAAACCCTGAAAAGAACAGAGAAACATAAACAAATATTCTGTCAAATAAATCAGGACTGAAGATATGACGCTGGAAATTAATGAATGTCAAGATTATATTCCTTAAAGCTAAAACTGTCATAGACAGTACGGTCCTTATTCACAGCAAAACTCAATGTGTAACAGGAATGTTTCCTTCATTCTAGATTTATGATAAATTAAGCCCGTTGTGTGGGTATATCTCACAAATTATCATTACAAGTACAGTTATATTTCACCACAATCAGGAGTAAAAAGAGAATTGTATTTTGCATAAAAAAACTAAACAATTCATCTGTGTTTCATCTGTTAGACTGAGATCAACAAGGAGAAAAAAGTTAATAAAATAATGTTACATTTTTAACTACTTTCTTTGGAAGTTTCCTCCACTTTCTAGTGAGGTCATATCAGAAATAAATAAACATGAATAATTCTTAAAATCTATGCTTAAAATATTTTAAATGGCTTAATGCGCATCCATCTAATACTGTAAGAAATGAGAGAAAAGTCTTTTTATATCCTCTGTACCGCTGAAAACTGGACAGTGAGCATTAAAACGACCAGCCCTCACAAATCCTTTCTCAGAGCAATCTCAGATGAACTTTACAGAAGCTTGACCTACAGATTATCACTCACTCCTTCAGTACGTCTATTTTCTGGGTCTTTTTCAGATTCTTTGAACCGTTGACATCTCAATGCCAGACGCATGACTTCTGAGCGATGACGGAGAGATTTTGCCTCACTGACAGCATCACAGCTTTGAAACACTGAACCTACAAAAACAAGCTGAGACGTTTCTTTCCCAGAGACAAACTGCTCAAATAATATAACTAACCTCCCAGATTTCTTTTAAATAATCCTTTTTTGTTTTTCTAAACAGTACAACCATAAGACGTGGAAAAGCGCACAGCACATTATTTCCATCACAATAAATGCCCGTAGAAATAATCCTAACATGTTATAAATGACAAAAGTCATTCTTTGGTCTGTTGACTCTGGGGTAAATGGAGCTGGACACTGATGCAGTGACGGTGTGACTGTGTGTCGCAAACAACCTTGTCCTTCTGAGCTGACTGAGGTATGACCCGGCCGTGAGTTTACTTCTGTCCAAATGAGAGAGAGAGTGCATAGTCCAAAACGTCCAGTTGATTGAAAATCAAGAAGAGAGACGTGTAGTCGAGCCCTTTGCGAGAGCATCATACTCTGTTGGTATCGACGGCTGTCCCTTCTGAGCCCTGCAGGTTCTGGATTTGATGGAGTACCCAGCTGATTCTGGGTCTTTCCTGAGGATTGCTCACCATGGTAGAGCTGAGGAGGGTTTGAAGCCCTTGAGAATAACTGTGATTAAGACGGAGACATGACGGTTATTACACATAACACAATCTCTTGAAACATCCTCTTACAATAAATATCATCGCATGTTTCATTCAGCGAGCGGTGGGTGTCCACTTTACAACACAGCTCTTGTAGTTATTCTGAAGTTGTGGATGATTCTGTTTCATTCTGATCATTTGTTACTTTGAGATCAGGGCTTAAAGTGACAGTTCACCCAAGAGTGAAAATTCTGTCATCTTCTACTCACCACCAAGTCGTTCTAAACCTGTTTAATTAGAAAGATATTTTGTAGAATGTCAGTAACCAAACAGATCTCATTCATTTAAAGCCATACTAAGAAATACAAATACTATGGGAGTTGAGATCTGTTTTACTGACATTCTTCAAAATATCCTCCTTTGTGTTGGGCAGAACAAAGATGTTTGTACAGGTTTGGACTAAACTGGGGTAAGCAGATGATGACTGAATTTTCCTTTTAAGGTGAAGTTAAACGCATTGCATTGTGGGATACATTTGAAAGTGTTGTAAGCAATCCAGGTATGTAAATGTGCATAATGTTCACTCGTCGTTGGGATCTCAAGCTCACCTGCAAGGCTGTGGAATGGACACGGGATTCTGAACAGCGAGAGCAACGCTGTCACCCTTCTGAAAGATGAGGTCGTACGGACCCTCCAGCATCATCATACAGTACAGCACACAACCTAGAGACTACAAGCAGACCAACACAAAGCCCACGTTAACTACCATAAGAGCATTCCTGGAGACAACAGATAAAAGTGTCTGAGAAAGAGAATGACCCAGATGTCTGTTCTCTCATCGATGATGCAGTGACTCTCTACATTGAAGAGTTCTGGGGCTCTGTAGGAGATGGTGCAGCGCTGAGCAGCCCAGTCCTAAGAAATGTAAAGAACGCCATTGAGTGTTTCATGTTTTCATCGGCTCATAAAGGTTCTGCAGAGGCGCGCAGGAGGAGATCTGACCTGGACCCTCATGGCTTCCCGTGACCCCCGCACTTCCATGCTGGCCTTGTTCATAGAGCCCAAATCCATTAAATAAGGGCGATCGTTCTCATCCAGTAAAATGTTGGTTGGTTTCAGGTCCCTGAGTGACGTGAGAAAACAAATAACAATTATGCAGCCTGTCAAAAGACTGATGGACGTGTTAAGTGAATGATATCTGCTCTGGATGAAACGCTTGTTAAACCTGAAGCAGAATGTTAGAATAACTAGACAGCAATAATACGGTACCTGTGTGCGTAGCCTGCGTCATGAATGGCTTTAAGGCCCTCGCAGACACCGTGTAGAATGCTCAGGATGAGGCTCTCAGACACAGAGCTTCCCTTGTCCCGCAGCTTCTCAAGAACGGACCAGAGACTTCCCTTCTGCACAGGAAGTCAAAGGAAAGCCATTCAAGTGCATCCGTTAACTTTACAGGTGCGTCTTACCACCGGCACAACACTCTGCTTACACTGATGTACGGGAGCAGCAGCCACGCTTCACATTTGCCCGCTCTCTCCATGAAGCTGTGTCCGGTCAGACCGAGGATGTTGGGATGACTGAAGAGCTGGTGCATCTCCACTTCTGTCTGAGCCTCCTGACGAGCCTCGCGGTCGTGGCAAAGGATCCGCTTCAGAGCGTAGAAACGGCCGTCGTGCGATCCCTCCACAAGGTCCACGTAACTGAAACCACTGGAGGAAGAAAAAATCCAGTTTGAAGTACACGTCTGGGTCTGTGACCACCACCGGCATCTTGAGACAGATTTGTTCTGATAATCTCACCCTTCGTCTAGTTTCTGGATGAAGTAGTATTTCTTGTTGTCGATGGTGATGGCACTGCGAGAGCAGATACACAGAGAATGGCCCATCTTCTCTGGAGCATCGCTTATAACAGCCACCAGGAATGGAAAAGAGGCTCTGACAGAAAACAAGAGTTCACAAAGACATTTTCATTTAGATGATTTAATCACAAGATCATTTTCTGAAGGGAAACGTGTGACCCACAGACACCATGACAGTAATATCAATATAAACCAATAGTTTCCATTATAACCATTAAACCCATTCCAGTTTCTGCTGTATTCCATTTAAAAAAAGGGAAATAAACATTTGATATGGATGAGGACAAAAAAAAGGACGCGGTTTATGGGAGACGATCAACTTTGTAGGATTTCTGTCAAATAAAAAGCACAATCCTGAAATAATGATACACAATGAATGGAGAAGTGATGCCTCTTTACAGAACATCAAATAGTTTCTTTATATTCATCTTTATGTGTCCATTTATGAGGAATATGAAGCGTTATGATGTGACAATCCTGAAAATGGCTCTTACCTGACTCATCATGCAGTAAAAATAAAACAAATGCTTTACAAATGTGAAGAGAGATCTCACATGAGTATTTCAACCATCAAATGTTCAAATCTGTGCTGTTAACAGAGTAAAAACCGCTCGTGGTAATATTGACATTATCGCAGAATTGAACATTTAAGACAGTTTGATGGATCTGTCCACACACAAACAAAACTCAAATGAAACCGACGCGAATCTTCCAGACTCCAATAAAATCAATTATGTATAGCGTTACTTGCGTCATGACGTTGCGTTTTGTGAAGAAAACGCCTCGTGAGTTGCGTTCATTCATTATTACGTTTCGTTCACGTTATTCAAGCTTTCAATTCACGTCCAGAGCAAACGTGGCACTCTCAGTGATGTAACGTTAGTTTGCGCTGTCCACAACACACTTCATTCAATTCGGTTTGGATCAAAGTTTCATTCTTATATGCTCAGAATGGGATTATACGTGTTTTTCCCATTTAAATAGAGAATGAGACTCGGTTTACCTTTACGAAAGTCCTCTCGCTCCTCCACCGTTTCTCCGGTGAGATTCTTCCGGGTACAAAAATAACGTCACGTTAACGCAATGACGCAACGCGAGACGTTGATTAAAAACATGCGTCAACACTACACAGCAAATCCGGCAAAAAACTTACAATAGTTTAATAAAAGCTGGTCGTTGTAAAAGGAACATTGTTTGTGACACACCTTACACAAAAACATGTCTCCGCCGTCCTTCTGAAATTCTCCATATCTAGTGATTTTAAGCGATGTTTAGTCGCTCTTTTTGCAAATATCCAACCACTAAAAGTGATTAAAAAGTGCTCGACAACTTTGACTTCAAAGTATTAGATCATAAATACAGTTTTTTCGCCATCTGAGGTTTCAGGACAACGACGACATCGCGTTATTCAGAAATCTGATTATAAAGATAGTTCATTTTAAACTTTAAACAATTGTTAAACATGGAGCATTTAGCTTTAATTTGACACGATTTCTATACGGATTAATAATGGTAACTATTGTGATTGTTTTGCAATAATAAAATTCATAATAACCAGTGACCCATCAGGTTTTGCAGAGGGTCGGATTGAGATGAGAATTAATGAAGAGTTTGGTTCCAGAAAGAGATTTAAAATAAATGAAGTTTTTATTGTGTTGGCTAGCCGTATTTGTTTGTTTGTTATTATGGCTTTAATCAAACAAACCAAGTTTGCAGTTTGATTGAGATTTATTGGAGCGCACGATAAAGAAAACATGATTTTTGACTCATTAGGAACCAAACTCTTTAAACATTGTATATATATTTTAAAGTGTGGTGGCAGACTTATGAGGCGTATTTGTGCAGCATTGTCAACAATCTAAATGGGATTTTCCGGTCATAAATAAAAAACGAGTTTCAAAACATCATAAATACAATGAAAGAACCACAGTGAAAACAATTTGAATCTTTATTTGTTTTATTTTACTCGTTTTCTGTCCAAATCTGGTAGAAAAATAACAATTTTCCTCTTTTAGTATTCTTCACCTTCCTCTTCTTCTTCATAAGAATCGATGCCCACTTCCTCGTAGTCCTTCTCCAGGGCAGCCATGTCTTCTCTGGCCTCCGAGAACTCGCCCTCCTCCATCCCCTCACCAACATACCAGTGGACGAAGGCTCTCTTGGCGTACATCAAGTCAAATTTATGATCCAGACGAGCCCAGGCCTCAGCGATGGCAGTGGTGTTGCTAAGCATGCACACGGCTCTCTGCACTTTAGCCAGATCTCCACCGGGAACCACAGTCGGGGGCTGATAGTTGATGCCCACCTTGAACCCAGTGGGGCACCAGTCTACGAACTGGATGCTTCTTTTGGTCTTGATGGCAGCGATGGCCACGTTGACGTCTTTGGGAACCACATCTCCTCGGTAGAGCAGACAGCAGGCCATGTACTTTCCGTGGCGGGGGTCGCACTTCACCATCTGGTTGCATGGCTCGAAGCACGAGTTAGTGATCTCGGCCACGGAGAGCTGCTCGTGGTAAGCCTTCTCGACAGAGATCACTGGAGCATACGTGGCCAGGGGGAAGTGGATTCGGGGATAGGGTACCAGGTTGGTCTGGAACTCCGTCAGGTCGACGTTCAAGGCGCCGTCGAACCGCAGAGAAGCGGTGATGGAGGAGACGATCTGGCTGATGAGCCTGTTGAGGTTGGTGTAGGACGGACGCTCGATGTCCAGGTTCCTCCTGCAGATGTCGTAGATGGCTTCGTTGTCCACCATGAAGGCACAGTCGGAATGCTCCAGGGTGGTGTGGGTGGTCAGGATGGCGTTGTACGGCTCCACCACGGCCGTGGACACCTGAGGAGCGGGGTAGATGGCGAACTCCAGCTTGGACTTCTTTCCAAAGTCAACAGAGAGACGCTCCATCAGAAGGGAGGTGAAACCAGAGCCTGTGCCTCCACCGAAACTGTGGAAGACCAGGAACCCTTGCAGTCCGGTGCATTGGTCGGCCTGTGCGGATGACAGACAGAATTAAAGTCGTGTTCTCTTCACCACTAGAGAAGAAGTTCTCCACAACACAAAGCGTTCACATTACCAGTTTGCGTATGCGGTCCAGGACGGAGTCGATGATTTCCTTGCCGATGGTGTAGTGTCCACGGGCGTAGTTATTTGCAGCGTCCTCTTTGCCTGAAATGAGTTGCTCGGGATGGAACAGCTGACGGTAGGTACCCGTGCGCACCTCATCTGCATCAGAAAAACACCATCAATCACTGCGCTAGTAAACCACCAAGGTCATGTTGCTGTACACAGTCTTCAGGGTCGTGAGATGAATTTGAAGAATTGAAAAACCCCATGAAATCAAAATGAAAGGCTTTCCTTTCAAGTGTAGCTTTGCAAGTTAAATTCATTTAATTAGATATACACATTTACATTTTTTGTGTAAACAAACCAAAAATCCTAAATATTAAATGTCACAATAAACCAACTTCTTGGCTATAAAAAAAGCATTGTCCTGACCCATTCATTTTTTTTAAAGCTGCTCTTATTCACCTTTAATAATTTTGTCTGGATTTTCAAATCAAGAAACATTTACTTGAAGCAAAATGAATATATGAAGTTCTGTTTATGTTGATAAGTTTGGGCTCAACAATGCTTAATAGGTAGGTAACAAATAACTGAATAAAAGTTCATTTGACTTCTAAAAGAAATATTTTTAATGCCATGTGAAGCTAATTAATTTACATCTTGATTTCAACTAAATCTAATAGAATTTTGTGAAGTTCTTTCGTAAACAAAAAAGCAGTTTGACAATAGGTTTAAAATATAATCTTGTTTTGTTTAGGAATTATTATTTTTTGACCCATTTTCTTGTTTTAAGCCAAGATTCGCTTTATAGGACTAGTTGTTATAATCCCACTATTAAACCATGTTTTAAAACATAACATTTTGTTCGATTTCTCTGATCTCAAAACATAAATCGCTTTTTTAATAAATATATCTTGATTTATGAATGTTTAGCTTAGTGTTCTAGGAAAACAAAAGACCAAGTGAAAATAGGACTTTCCCATTGCTTATGATTTGAATCGTGTGTCTTTAACTCTGATATTTACCAATGACAGTAGGCTCAAGGTCTACGAAAATGGCACGTGGAACATATTTTCCAGCTCCGGTGTCGCTGAAGAAGGTGGTGAATGAGTCATCGTGGCCACCCACAGGTTTGTTGGAGGGCATCTGACCGTCGGGCTGGATCCCGTGCTCCAGACAGTAAAGCTCCCAGCAGGTGTTGCCCATCTGGACACCAGCCTGACCCACGTGGACAGAAATACACTCACGCTGTGGACAGAAACATTATTAGCAGCTGGCAAACGTTGCATTGATCCATCCAATGTGTACATGGAGAAATGCAAATTTCAACAAGACAAGTGCTAGTGAAACATCCCATAATAAAGAAAAACTAGACAACAATTCTTTAAAATTTCATTTATTTCCATTAGACATCAATGAAGTCGGAGATATTTGGTCAGTCTCACAAATGTCTCCATTAGAGTGTCAGAAGACATCTCAAACTGAGCTCAGATTGGTTAAGTCTGCAATCAAACGTCAATATTATTGATTTATTTGTATTGTTTCCAGCATTATGTCGTTTGTCCTTCGTCCACCAGGGGGCACACCTCAGATATGGAGGTGACTGACATGTGCAGCTGTCTGGAGAGAACAGTGTTGGTCAGATCATGTAAAGCCCTCAAACCTGTTTTAGTCTCCGGTCATGGGTTGCACTTATCCAGATAATAAAGCTGAGGCAACAAATCAACGATATTTGGCATAAACAGCACACTTTGTTTGGCGAGGGCGTTTTCCCAAAGACTCCGGACAGTTTCTGATGGCAGACGGAGCCATCCACAAACCTTCAGAACAATTACAGAACAAAACGCTAATATAGTGCGTGACTGTAAACAGCTTGGGGTGTTAACAACAGCTCAGACGGGTTTTTCTCTGAAGCTCGGGCAGGCTTTGCCCCAATGAGGAATTTCTAGCATGTGCCCTAAAAAGTGTGATGCAACCCCATAGAGCAAACGCTTTGAATACAATCTAGAGTCAACATGGAAAACATGAGTCACCAACGCAGTGAAAGTGAAGATCTGAACTTGTGCAAGCACGTTAGTCATCATAAAACTTCTTCAATTTGAAGCACAATATTTTTCTTACAGTATTTGTCATTTTAAGAGAAAACATTTGATTAGATTTTAGAGCGGGAATAGGAATAGGAAAAGAAGAATCAGCTTTTTTACATGAAGGTTCTGTCCTAAGCCTCAGTGTTTTATTACATTATATACTTTTAGTATACTGTATTAAAGTTGCGGATTAAACAAACACTAAAACATGTTTATCAAACCACTTTGTCTTTTCATAAATTATATTTCGCAAAAAGATGTCCTACCACAAATCTACATAAGCAAGGGATCTTTATGTACCTTTTTAAAATCTAAATTCAAATACAGATTGAATGATGCATCATTAGTGAATCGCTTTCTTTGGATTAAAGTTATAGAAATGAATGCAAAACATCCTTTTTTTCTAAATAAAATATAATTTTGCAATGTTTTGTGACATGACCCAGATGTGTAATCAACAGGTGTTGTGAGAAGGGACTGTATACATTCATGACATCACTGACTGTAGTAAAAGTGTTGTGTAATGGTGTTGAATGTGTGCTGGTGCTCCAGAGATCCGCTCTACTTCAGACTCCTCTGGATTCTCTTCTCTTGTGCTATTTCTGCCCCTCTATCAGTCAGTATATGATGAGTCAGAGGTAAAGGGGTGGTTCTGGGGCAGATTACACAGCCTAGTTTGGGCATGGCAGCCAGGTTAGAAGTTATTTATGGGTTGTTGTCATCCTTCTCTACTAGCAGACCTATCCTTAACCCTCCTCCTGTGAGTTTATATCATGTACTCTATGTACAAATGTTTTGTATTGTAAATGCAACACGGACATACAAAAATACACTACGACATAAGTCAAAAAGATTTACATTTATCTATTAATGCGTTCTGCTGTAGATTCTTTTGAAATCAGCTTAGATATTTTTATTAATGTTTTTACTATCAAGGTAGATCAGTTTATATTTCTAATAATCAGATAAAAAAACATTTGTCCTCTAGGAAAATGATCACTATTAAGAAATTTTGACTCCGTGTGGGTGAGTAGATTTTTCATTTCATATAAAAATAATTTTTATTCAATTAAAAATATCTATATTAGAAAATTGTACATCTGCATTTTCCTGACCAGTGTGTCATTCGTGGTAATGATAGACAAGTGACTATTCTACAAGGTTAAAAGTGATTTTCCTGACAAGACAGAGATTAAACTTGTAAATGTTTTACTTCGACTACAGACTTCACCCTCTTTTTTGTAGAGAACATTATTTGCATCTCATTTTAATGTTTAAGAGGCATTTTGCTGCAAGGTTATGGTCGATCATCAATAAAAACTAAACATAATGTTGATTCTAAAGGCCAGAGCACCTAGACATCACACAAGACACAATGGCCTCATTGTGCAGCATTTCATTCTCAACCAAACATTACCATTTTTAATATAGAATGAACAGAGGACAAAAGTAGATATGCAAAATCATACTTTAACTCAAACGTAATAGAGTTTATATGGTTTTAAAATCCTATTCGTTATGATTTGTGTTTCTTACCGACATTAGTACTTAATAATATAGTCATTTATATAATATAGTAAAGTATTTTAAAGGGGAACATTAACATACACATACGAGCATTGAGCAGGAACAGACGCACACTCATGAGCACACGGTGGTTCACTGTGGTGGGCGGGTGTCTCCGGAAATGAAGCCATTTTAAATAGTCACAAGCAGAGCCGTTGAGTTACGACACTCAGACGTCCGTTTGAAAGAATGGAATGCGGAAGTGACTCGCGCCACGGAGTGACCGATAGTTTTAAACGCTGCACTGAAGGCCATTCATTTCACTTTCTCACAAACACATTTGCTGAACTGTTGGTGAAATAACGCCACGTTTATACATTTGAACCAGTTGGCGCGGGCGGACATATATTCATAAAACTCCCCAGACAAAATACTGCTATTAATATAGTCAATATAGTAATCGGTGTGCACGACGTGCTAATATATTTATCCAAGTTCATGCAAATATAGTTGCGGTTGCCTTTCCCGCTAAAATCCATTCAAATCCGGTCGTTTAGTCTGACGTCACGCACCACCATTAAGCTCAATAATATGCTAAAGACAAACAACCAAACAAATGCTAATATACGCTTATGGCGAGCTGTAAAACTATCGGAAAACCACGACCCTAGCCTCGATCTTCGTAACGAAATCCCACACGGCCAGTAAGGGATTCATTTTTCATAACTTATTCAATCATTGAAGACGGAGATTTCGCAAGTCTGGTGACTGTAGTGTATACTGGGAGTTAATAAATGCGATGTGAGAAAACACTGCTCATTCACAGCCGTTTACGCTGTAGCCCCGCTTGAAATGAGAAGAGGATTGGACCCGGAAACGGAATTCCTTACGTCACCACTGTTTGGAAACGTCTGGAACTATCGAGCGCTCCGTGCACCATGTTTTTCAACGGCTCTGTTTAGACACTCGATCTCGCCGCCTTGTGGTCACGTGGTTCATGGATCTTAGAATACGAGTTATGTGCGCTAGCCGGTTCAAATGTATAAACATATTTCACTAACTGCACAATAAACGCGTTTGAGAGACACTGAAACGAAGGGGTTTTAGTGCAGTGTGTGTAACTACGGGTCTCTCCACGAGCTACTTCCGCATTACACTCTTACAATGGAGGACTGCGAGTGTCGTAGTACATTCGTATCTCAACGGCTCTGGTCACAACAAGCTTAAAATGTTTAAGGATATATGACTTAAATAAAATAGACCATGAAAATGAGCTACAGCAGCTATAGGGTACACTTCTGTTAAGGTACACCAAAGCAAATGTTATTTTCGAATTCCCTTGATTTTGGTGCCTTTTAATTGAATGCCAGTGAAAATACACACTTATAGAGTTAGAAATGGACATTAAAAAAAATAGTAGTAATTGAAACAATCCGCTAGATTTAAAATGTTGGTTATTACGGAAATGCGTCATCAATCGCACGGGAAAGGTAACGTTAGCATGAGTTTCAAATGTAAATCACAGTAAATGACACAATTTTGTTTGTTATTGTTCATTGTACAAAAGCCTTTGTATAGTGCTTTACTGGGTTTATGAAAATCTTACTTCCAATAAAATGTGCTTATATTCGAATTTTATTGACAAAATCTATTGCAGGTGACCCATGTATTCAAGTAATTTCATTTAAACATTCCTTATTTAAAGCGAATACATGAATTAAAGCGAATGAAGTAGGCTACGCACTACCGTTACATGATTTGCGGCTCAACGTTGCCTAACACGTGAAGGATTACTCGACATGTTTATATGCGGCAAATACATTTCCGTCTAGTAGATTTTACTACACATCAAGAACAACTGTTCTACTCACCATTTTGTTTTAGTATTGGATATTTTGTCGGAAAATACTTGGAAGAAGAGTTTCCCTCTCACTGCGGACCTGCAATGTGGTTGGAGTGAGACAGTTTCAGCGTGTGCTCACTTGAGTTTGAGTTTATATGTTCACTAGAGGAGGGGCCAACTGACACTCCTTCACTCACTCCCCTTAAGCATGAAGGCCTGGCGCTCGGTCCCGTGGCTTTTGCCTAGAAGGGATACAGCTACCTCCACTGGGCATGCGCACCTCAATACCGCATCATTTTTGTCACGCTGAATACACCTGAATAATATTTTTGTATTATTTTAAGGACATGTTTAGAGTTGGGGCAGGTGTAGGCGTTAGCTAATGCAATTTATTGTAGTTATATGGTGATATTTTGTAGCACTTTTGGCTGCAGCTGTGTCCCTTCTAGCAACAACTCCCGTTTGAATTGTGTCCGCTTAGGACTCACTTTAGTAGGTAGTTGTAATTCCTGATCACAAAGTCGTTATCTCCATATGTTGTTGGGAGGCGAGTCGAAGCTGGGTTAGCTTCTTGCGCGCTTAATACGCTGTGTAAAATAAAAGCATTAAATTGACATGTAACATTTTAAGTTGACAAAAAACATGTGTGCATACAAGATGGATGTTACGCACGCACCAGTATTTCTGGTTCAACATCTGCTCAAAAAACTAAAAACATCACTGTTTGATATTTTAAAATGAACATGGCTTCATTATAGTAAATAACTAAAACAGTAAGACCGAGATTTGTTTGATTTCACATCCCATAGCGTCGATTACGTACTAGTATATGAAGTATTTAGAGAAAAAGAAAATAATGATCATTTTAACAAGTATTAAGTATTAGAGACATGAATGGTAATGCCATTTTGAAAGAATTTATTACAATCAGGCGCTAAACAGAGTACCCATTGGAAGTTATTTTAGGCAACAGAATCACGCGGGGTCCTAGAGAGGGTCGACTTCCAGAGGGGACTCGATTTGTCATAATAGTGGCGCTGTTCCAAATGGCGCACTTCGGTCTTGTGGACCACCTCCGAGTCCGCACTTGGCGGCGTCAGAAAGTGCAGACCATTAGGGCAACAGGCACGAGACCACAAGGGTATATGGGAGTGCATTTTGGGACAGACCTTAGTCATCACGCCGGGAAGAGCAAGCGGCGCTTTATAATCACTCTCGCGGTACTTTGTTGTCATTCGCTGATCAGTCTGCGCAGCGCCGCGAGAAGTCGATCACACCTGTTGTGCCATTGTTGTTATTTGGGACTGTAGCTTCCGGTTTTTATAGTTCTGTATTTCATATGTTGTGATATGCCACCCGGGCATTATGCAATAGATACTTATGTTTGTAATGCCACTGTGCAACTAATATGTTCTTATATGTATATATGTTGTTATTTAATATTTCTCTATAATACAGAAGTTGTGTTGTGACAACTATATACATCTACAAGAAGACATGGCTTATAAAGTCTCTGTAAGTCGCTTTGGATAAAAGCGTCTGCTAAATGACTAAATGTAAATGTATTACTTTAAAGTAATTTTAAGTTAAATTTTCTTTTGTCAGTGTATTTATATTTATATATCCGTATATAAAGCACACCCCTTTTCTTTACAGTGGTCCAGCTGTGCCATTTCTTTACATTTATCTTTCAGTTGAATTCACAGTTTAAAAGGAAGATTTAATTTTTTCTCTACGTTGTTTTAAAAGGTTATGAGTTATCGTGTATAATAATCGGGATCTCAATATATTGCCAAAATAATCATGATTATCATGCCCTACTTCCTAGGCTGCTTTAGGAGGGGGTGTGTCTCACAGCATGGGTAACAGAGTTTGCTTTTACTTCCTTTTGTCTTCTCAATGAAAAACTTTCTGTGTGTCAGACGACATTCTTGCAAGAATAAATTAGTGAACAAATTTTGACAATTGTTTAGTTGGATTTTTATTTCAGCCTTATAACCCATGATAGGTTAAATATACTGTTATTTTGCCCACAACTGAATGTTTTGGTGACCCAATGTAACCTAAAACTTTTCATCATGAAATAACATCAAAAGTAAACCAAATTCATTCATTTAAATTCATTTAAAATTCAAACTAACTAAATAATAGAGTGGGATTATATATATATTTATACAGTATATCTTTATGAAGATTCAAATTAACCTCACTGTTTTGTGTCCAATTCTGCAAGAATGTATTCTTGTTTTTTTAGGCATCTATTAAAGGCTCTGTCGTAAGGTGGCCCTCTAGTGTTTGTTAATGGAATTTCATCAGAGTATCAGTGTTCGTCACACGGGACTGCAGCTGACCCAGGACGTCTTCTTGTGTCATTATAAAAGCCTTTTCAGAAGCTGCTTGATGGAAACCGAAATGGAAATCAAGACAGATCTTTCTATTATCATTTCGGTTGTCAGTTGTTTACAATACAAAATCATGGAAACAGTGTGAATGAAGATCTTTCCCTGTTGATAGGCATAACACAGTTTGTCTTAACTTGTCCTTGACGGTTAATGTATCGCAGCCCTTTGAGTTTTTCATTATATATATATATTCAATATTGAAAATATGATGGTAACTGTCCTTCTGTTTCAAAATCTAGCTTTTATTTCCAAGTCATTGATGTTATAGAAACGAGAGAAAGCCACATGCGAAACCAAGCGGTTATTTGAGAAAGATGATGATGGTTTGGGGACCTCTGCTGGCGAGATTGAAAATTGAAATGCTTTACAATTCTTTTTAATATAAATGTTGAATGTTTATCTAAATGTTTTATTTTCTTCCTGTAATACACGTTAATTCCACTGATAATTTCATTGACGTATTTAAATGACTATTTCTACGCTCGTTTGGATGACAGTAAGAAGCACGGTGTCGATATGATCTAATAACCGCGTGAGGGCGATGTTTACTTCACTAGGTAGTGTGCTCGCCTGACAGGTGTGAAAACAGGCTCGTGTTGATGTTTACTATACAGACATGTCACCTTCAATGGCAATAACAAGGACGGATAATGTTTGGGAAAACAACCGATCTTCGTCGACACACAGTCGTATTACATGTCATTGTGTACCCAAATACAGCCACTCCCCCTTATGTCTTGCTTGCATAGGCTACAAATGTGAACAGTTTCAAAAGGTCAACATTTTCTAAAACTTTTTGTTATTACTGTAATTTATTTTTACTTTTGCAAATGTATGTATGTTGAGTATTTAAATACTCTTCAGGCCAACTTCTCTTTAATACCAAAGTGACAGACTGTTTGACGTGCACGTCATTGCATCACAGTGACGCCACGGGAGTCTCCGCCCACTCGCTTTGTTTCTCGTTGTTAGACGAGACAGTATATGTGTATAAGCGGTCGCGTTAAGGTATATTATTGAGTGTAAGACCGAGAACTACATTTAATTTGAATTTATCTTCGGGTTTTATTCGCCGCTGGCTGGCCGATATGAACATGGATCAGGCGGCGAGCCGCTACCGAACGGTAAGTCTCGGTTCATTATTCGTTTTATATGACGATAAAATACCGCACGTTACATATAACGACCTGAGGTAACGTTATAACCGGCAGCGATCACCGTCTCTCCTGCGATGCCACGACATACGCGACCGTTTTTCAGAACGCGTTTTGCGTCAAGAACGAAAACAGCCGAGCGACGTAATGCGTCCAGAATCGCTTTTATGGGAGTTTAACGTTAACTTGTTTGAACTATACTCGTGTTATGACACGATGGGGGAAAACAGTGCGACGCGACGCAAAGGCAGAAAGCGCGTGTGACGCAGACTGTGCGCGGGCATGACCCCAAACAGCGGGAGATCTGATGCCAGATCAGATGAGCTGACTCGATAGACAACATTTCAGTCCAAGTACTAAGTAGACAACAAGACTTTTGACTCAGTCGAAGTGTTTAAATGTGTACTTGACGCGTTTGGACACCTGCGGTGGTCGTATTTTGCAGACACTTCCCTTTAATGTGATCTGAGGGTCTGTGTTTTGTTATGTAAAGCAGTTTAGTGGTTTGATGGTTCAAATGTTACATTTAATATCTCTATAAAAAATAAACAAACGTGCCTTTATTTCCTTCTTGAGCCTGCTGATATGACATCACTCATGTACATACACGCTCCCTTATATGTTGTATCACATGTATGATCATAATAAGAGTTGAGGCTGCTCGATTATGACAACAATCACACGATTATTTAGCACGATTACTCATTACCTTTAAAAACAACATAGAAAACTGAAGAAACATGCCTTTTAAACTGGGAATTCAATTGAAAAACGTATATATAAACGATATAAACGTAAGAATAGCACATGTGAACCACTAGGAAAGGGCTGCGCTTTATATACATTTGGATAAAATTTATAAATATATATAATCCGGTGGATTTCTACCATAAGAAAAGAGAGGATTCATGCAAAATGGAAAGCGGCACAATAATTGTTTCACCAGGATTATTTAGTTTTTGTAATTGACGATTACGATTAATTTTGCACAGCCCTAATAAAAGGTTTATAGTCATATAAACAAATAACATTTGAGCACATAAACTGAATTGTGGTTCTGCTATATTTGATAAAGTTAAATATTGTAAAGTGTCAAACAAATAATGATTTTTCTAATATACCAAGTTTATGAAACTCATTTATATTTTGGTGGAATATAACAGAAGTCTTTTTTTCTGGCGTGTCAGCAGATGAAATGCATTCCTGGAGGGTGTAACTGAGGGTGTTTTCTGAGAGTCTTTTCAAAATTTCTAGGAAGTCTCGCTCTTACTCATAACGTTTTTTGATCTCTCTGTTGCCATGCAACCGCCGCAAAATAGGGCATTCTATATGTGTGTGAACATAAGAAACAGGCCGAGGCGAGCTGATCTTTCCATGTGAAGGGACATCATCAGTATGAGTTGGTTGTGGTTTGACCACCACAGTAAACAACCATCAGAAACGGCTTCCTTCAGTTTGTCTTTACAGCTTCAGCTCCTCATAGACCTCAGTCACTTGTGTTGTGATGTTGTTTTAGTGCACACGAGACCTGTGCTTCACTTTCTTTGAATAATGAGACCTTCTTTGGTTTAGGTCTCAGCTGGAACACCTCTTAAAGGCACAGAACACTCAAACACCAAAACTCTTTCATCAATCGCTCACCCTTCAAACCTGTACCACTTTCTTTTTGTCTGCAGAATACAAAAGAAGATATTTCGAAGAGTGTTTGCCAAACATCGCCGAACCTTCTGTTGTATGAACACAAAACCACAGAAACATTTCTCAAAATATCTTCCTTTGGGTTCAGAAGAACGATTTACAACCGAACGAGGGTGAACAAATAATGACAGAACTGATGTTTTTGGGTGAACTGAAGTCATCCTCAACTTATCCATGTGAGGGTCTGCTGATGTGCAGACGCGAGTGACCCTGGAGCACAAAACCAGTCTGAAGAAGCACCGGAACATTTTTAGTAAAAGACAAAAATATAGTTTGTATGGGTCAAAATTATTGATTTTTCTTTTATGCCAAAAATCATTAGGATATGAAGTAAAGATCATGTTCCATGAAGATATTTTGTACATTTCCTACCTTAAATATATCAAAACTTTATTTTAATGAGTGGATGTCCAGTCACAGTGACTAAAATCTTCAAAGGCCATTTTCTCAATGTTAAGATTATTTTGCACTCTCAGATTCCTGAGTTTTAACGGTTGTATCTCCGACATATATTGTCCTATTTTAACAACTCATACATCAAGAGAAATCTTATTTATGCAGCTTTCAGATTATGTAAACATCTCGATTTCAAGAAATCGACCCATAAGACTGGTTTTGTTGTCCAGGGTCACATTTGTGTTAGTTTTAGTAGTTCTTCTGAGCACCCACCAGTGACGTGTGTGACGTCCCTGAGCAGTTGTTGTGTTTATGTAAGAGTCGTGGAGGTCGTCCCTGTGCGGTCCTCACAGTCGGTCCATTGAGTGTCTCTGTGTGTGATGTGGGCTCACAGTGTCATCGCGTTCATGTGAAGTTTGAAGCTTGAAGATAAACCTCAGGACGCTGACCTCTGAAGAGAAGCTTCTTCGTTTCTGACTACTAGAGTTCCTGGAAATGACATGAAATGTAGTAACTGTGGTGTCACGTGTTTCAATGTTGTGATGGGTGGACAGACTCAGAGGTTGAAGCGATGAGGACGTGATCTGCACGGGTGGCACTGTCTCACATTCACAAACCTCAGATGGAATGCAGCGTTCTTCAGATGTCCCTCCCTGTGACACGTTCAGAAAGTTCATTTCTCACCCTCATGTCATCTCTTCACAAACAAACATATCGTTTCGCTTCAAAATAATGCTGTTTAACTATTAATCGATTTAAGAATAAAAGTTTACATAACATATGTCTGTGGACTCACTGTGCATATTTATGTTGAATGTTTTAGTAACGCATGCATGTATTTAAAATTAAATAAAACATATAAAAATGAATATATGTTTATATATAATTTAAACTCTTTATTCACTTGATTATTCATTCATTTCAATTTTGCAATGCAAAATTACACAAATATATAATAAAATACAATTAAGACAATAAGTATTCATTTTGTTTAATACTAAATTTGTTTATTTGAAATTAATGAAATTATGTAATTCAAGGAGATGAGGGAATCAAAGAAAGGACTTTATAAAGGAAAAAGCAAAAAATATTTACTTACTTTCATCAAAAGTCAAATATAAGATCACATTAAAAGTGTTTTTTGAGAGGGTGTAAATGATTACTCTAAGCCGTTCTGTGTCACCTTTGGGTTATTAAACCTGTTTCGTCACTTCTGGGATGTTGTGAACCAGGGCAGACATGACATTGTTGACTTATATTATGAGGGGTTAGGAACCGTCAAACCTAACAATCTGTTGTTCTACAGATCATCCCGACACCCATGTCAAACAATATAAGGCTAAAGTTGTGAACGCGGCATTAGTCCCCTAAAGTCATTAAAACGTCATCTGTGGGATGAACCTTTGCTATCACAGCACTTCATGTGAATCAGACTCACATCCTCTCCACAGTCCTCGGCTCATCTGCTGAAGGCTTCAGTTTTCACATCTGTGTTTGATAAAAGCGTCACAAATATGCAGAAAATCACAGATTTGAGATTCATTCCCTGTTTTTATTATGAGGAAAATGTGTCATGTGGATGCCAGATGCGTTTGTCTGAAATATACGGCCTGACACTCCTTACCAGTTTCTTTAAAAAAACATTTCAGAAACGAGTGGCGTGTTTTGTACAGACAGTGTGGAAGATCCCCGCAGGCGGTGGCTTGTTTGAGGTGTGTCGTATCAACTTCATGTGTTTTTCTTTGGCTCTTTCACAGCTGCACAATGAGGACGATCCCTCTGAAGGGTCCGCCAGTGCTGAGCCCTCCACCTCCTCCCAGGCTCCTATGGAAGGCATAAGTAACGCCACCACCACGGACACGGAAGCCCCGCCTCCACCTTACGCCAGCGTGGCCCTGGGAGCAACAGCCGCACCAGGTCTCTTCACACCCACTGAATTATTCATGAGGATGATCACAACACATTGTTGTTATGAATGATGATGATGTTTCAGTGGTGCGTGTCGACTGATCATCCGTGTTAATAATGAAGCTCTTGCACTAGTTGAATAAAGCATTCGCTGGTGAAGCGTCACATTCTTCTGCGTCTGTTGGCATCAAACACAATGCTTTTGTTTTCCAAACACTCCCTCAGTGAATTCCATCGCTAGGAGACACAGGAAATTCAGTTCTTTATTATTTTGTTTCCTTTAAATGAATAGATTGCGCACAGACACTATTATAATATCGGGCAAAATGATTATTATTGTAATGAATACATTTTTACACTTTTCTAATTTCATGCAGTGTTTGGCTGTCCACCAATTTTTTTTATTGAATTATTATAGTTTTGATTTTAGTGTTATTATTATTTCAAATTAGCTTTTATTTTTAGAAATTTAGTTTTTATGTTGATTTTAATTCGTTTTAGTAATTGTGGTATATACTTTTGTCATACTCATTTTCTAATTTATTTGTTTATTTTGTATGTTGCTATATAAGATAAAATCATTTTGATTTTAGTTTTTGATTATAATTTTAGTGCTTTTTCAGTTTATTTTTGAGGCATCATTACATTTATTTCTTCCAATATTTTTCACGTTAAAATATCATTCCTCTGTTGTCTGATATCGGTCACAAAATGAGACCTAAACAGTTTCAACAAATGAAATTCCTTAAATCACAACTGATAATCTCTCTCTATTCTTCATAATCATTTCCTCAGTAACTGTAACACGTCGGATGAGTCTGGTTTCTCCTGAGGTTTTTTCTCCATTTGTGCATCATTGGCGTTTGGGTTTCTCACCACAGGTCCGTGTTGGCTTGCTCACCCCTTAAACTGCTATATTAGATGAGATTAAAGTTTCGGTGACTTCTGTTAACATCGCTTTATCAGAATGATCGTGCTTGTTCTACAAACCCCATTTCTGTGTTTGACCTTTTCTGTGTTTTTCTCTTTTTCTTATTATCTCCTGTGAAGCTGCTATGGAACAATGCACATTGTGAATATTAAATTGAATATTAGATTTCAATGAACGGAAACATTTTAAAAGTTTACAGGATGAACACAATGTGAAACGATCAATATTAGGTACGCCAAAAAGGACTATTGAACACACTATTAAAGTGAATCACTTAAAATGTTGTGAATCACAGACCGAAAGATGTGACTGAGAGTAGAGCATTTCTACTTTTAATAACTACATTTTTAGATATCGTGTTAAGTGACTGCCTGTACAAAGGTTTATATTGTTGTTTTTAGCTTGATTTGCTTTTTATGCTTTTTAATATTATGATTTGAGCAAAAATGATGCGTGTTACGAACCACAAAGTTGTCAGTGTCATTCAAATCTAGGGTTTGACCAAAGCAGCAGTAGTGGTGCTAGAGCTAATGCCGCTAATAAAGACAGAAGGTGTGTTGTGTATCAATAAGACGCTGCACTGATCACAGCTCGGGTGATTTGTGTGACCTGTGGCTTTTCTCTCTCTGCAGAAAGCGTGTTCTCAGGGGACTTTCCCGTGCCTCCACCTTACAGCGTCGCCACGTCACTGCCCACCTATGACGAGGCAGAGAAAGCAAAGGCGGCGGCCATGGCTGCATCAGCCATTGAGGTCATTCCACGAGTGAGTATCTCATCCACCCACCAGTTCTTCAAAACACAGAACGTTCCTCATGTTCCGCTGGACGGAGCTCTGTATAAGTCTGACTTTCCTTTTCCTGAGAAATGTCATCGAGAGGCTTTAAGCAGCAACATGAGGGGAGCCGCACGGAGGATGTGGTGAGCCGTGGAAACCGTGACCCAGATACATATACTCGCTCAACTTATGTGTTATGTAACGCCTCCCTGAAAAGCATTGGGTCTGAAGTCCTACTTCCAATCCTCTAAATGTCACAGCGTTACATAACCAAACACGAGTGTGCAGGAAAACAATGGCAAACTGTTTCTCAGAACACATTGAGATTTCTCAGTCATGATTTTACTGCATGCACGTCAGATGCTTCTAGTTTGATCTTTTGTCAACTTATGCAAAGACATTCATTCATTGGTTGAAGGGTAAATACTTTATTACACGTTTTGTTGGAATGCTTGATTGTGATTGGCCAGTTGCGACATTTGAAGGTTCATTATTCCCAGATAACAACCCCTCAAAACTAATAACACACGCTTACTCGGATGGAGCATTTTGACATTTTTTTTTTGACAAATTAATTATAAATATGTCTTTTAATCACATTCCATTCCATTTTCTACCGCTTATCCGAACTATCTCGGGTCACGGGGAGCCTGCGCCTATCTCAGGAGTCATTGGGCATCAAGGCAGGATACACCCTGGATGGAGTGCCAACCCATCGCAGGTCTTTTAATCACATATATGACATAATATTTACAAATGATTAAACCAAATTGCCTGTACGTTACATTTGAACGTCGTTTCTTACCTTAAAACCAAAACTAAACGGTTCTTCGTTGCGGAAGAAATGAGTTAATCAAATATTCCAAATTCACATTTTATCCCCAGTTTTTGTCTCTTGTGGCAAGTAGTCATGTTATACGTGGGATAATGTACAAGCAGCCCTCTGTTATTGGTAAATAAACCCCTTCAGTGTGACCCAAGACCCTCCACTTCACCTCCTGATCACGTTTAGCTTTATAATAACTGACTGGGATTATTTCTGCCATAACAACCTGCTGCCTGTACACTATCCCTTACTTAACAGTGACTCAAATCTATGACAAAATCTGAAATGATTTATAAAATAAACAGACAAGTGCATTTGAAAGCTGCGTTTAGTATCGTCAAGTTTCCAAACCAAATATTTTTCTCTTTTTGAGAAGTTTGTGCTGTCATACTAAAACACAATTCATATATATTTGTGGATCCAGATCTGAATCTTTATATTGAGGACATAGCGAAACTCTTAACATGTGTAAAATGCATTATTAAAGTAGGGTTCATGTATTAGTAATTCCTTTTAATGCACCTTATAATGTCTCATGAATAATTGTTTATACATTATAACACTCATCATTTTTATTTTGTTTATAATTCTTTACAACAACATTTTATGTATTCCCACGCACATTATGAACTATTATAATAATCTTTAATAATACAGTATACCTAAAGGCTTTAAGTAAAGTCTTAGCATATGTTTTTAAGACTTTCCATTGTTACACAATCCCCTCTTACTTTTATGAGCTTTAGCAGCAATGTGTCGTAATCCAACTTTGACCTTTGGACTGTGGCGTTGTATGTCATCCATATCTTTCTGAATCTAACTTCATATCAGACGCAAAGGTTTTGTCGTAAAGAATATGATTTTTGTTGCCCAGCTGCTTTAAAGGTGCTACTGTATCTACTGTAGTTAAATAATGATGTTCTGCTTGTGGTCTGCGTCTGATGCTTCACAAGGCTTCTCGCTGCACAAATACACACAGTCTTGCATTGCATGAACATTTCCCAGCATCTTTCTGACATCAAACAGGTGAAGGTTTTGTTGTTTCTGAAGACGGGCCTGCTGCCTGTGATTCGATTTCTTGGATAAATTCTTGGTTGAAACGGTAAAAGAATTGAGTAGTTTTCCTTCAAGAGTGTTTCTCCCTCTGTTTAAATCTGGATCAGGATGAGGATTTTCCGGTTCGGGATGACTTCAGTGATGCTGACCAGTTGAGGGTGGGGAATGATGGCATCTTTCTGCTGGCCTTCTTTAGTGAGTACATCAGAAGTTTAGCACTTAAATGATAGCTATAAAGTTGTGAAAGAATGTCCTGAGAGAAGAGCACAGTCCACGTCACCACTATAACTAGAACTACACAGTCATCTTCAAGAGGGTTTTCCAGCTGATGAATGATAAAAACACTGATAGCCAATGGAATATTGTTCACAACTTACAATAACTATATCAGCTAATATCATTTTTAATATAATTATATTGGTGTAAACAAGCTTTTAATCTTATTTACTCAATCACAATGACTTTATTGTAATTGTACAGCAGTGACACATTATTATTGGTATTATTATTCAATCATATTAATCAATTCTGTCTGTTGTAGTCATTTCACTTCAATGCACAGATGTTTGTGTATCTTGTAATGTAATGTGTGTGTTTGTGAAACCAGTGGCCTTCCTCTTCAACTGGATTGGATTTTGCTTGTCTTTCTGTTTGACCAACACCATTGCGGGTCGATACGGTGCTATCTGTGGCTTTGGTCTCTCACTGATCAAATGGATTCTTATTGTTCGGGTGAGTTAACTCAAGCATGAACACACAGAGAAATGAATCTCGGGCGTTGTGAAGAAAAGTGTAGGACTCGGTCATTCACGCATGCACACTTTCAACATTTGGAATGTAAGAGCGTAGCTGCAAGCAAAAGATCTCTATTTGAAATTGAGGATTGAGTCTGTTTGGACATCCTCTGTGTGAACGTGACAGAAAGTCAGTGTTTAACGGAGTCATTTTTCTGTCCAGTTCTCCGATTATTTCACTGGATACTTCAATGGGCAGTACTGGCTCTGGTGGATCTTCCTTGTGTTGGGTAAGATCCCTTGGGGATGTTTTCACATTTTCTCCTTTGATCTGATAATATCGAAAGCAAATGTTTGAGTAGTCGTCATGTTTTCTGTACAGCGCTCTGGCTCCATCTGCTGGGACCTTTACCACATTACATGTTTATAGAATCAAAAATAAAACTCAACACCTATTATCATTATTAAATGCTTGATCGCCTTTTATATGTTTCCATGTTTATAGAATCAAATCAAATTACACACATTAGCATACTTAGAACCGTGATTATACTACTGTAGGTGAAACCTTACTCATATTATTATCAGTGAATGCATATTGATTATTAATATACCTTCTGTCTTTGACCTCTGACCTTTGATCGTTCACCTCCAGGTCTGTTGCTGTTCTTCAGAGGGTTCGTCAACTATCTGAAGGTCCGCAACATGTCGGAAAACACGGTGTCTTCACTTCGAACCCGCTTCTTCCTCCTGTACTAGAGGTGAGGAGACCCTTGGTCACGCACACACGCATGAACCTAAACCTGATGTTAATCTGTTTGTACCCTTTCCTCCGCATCATCACATATGTGTGTTTGTAGGTGTGATGTTACGGTTAAAGTGATGAAACTACGTTTTTCATCTGAATATGTGCTGCTAGTTTTTATCTCTTGTGCTTTATTAGTTGCAGATGGAGTCCTGCTCTCTGTGTTTTAATATCACATCTTTATTGGATGAATTGTGGCAAACTGAGAGAAAGCAGCACACGCTCGTATATGTTTCCTGTTTTCAAAATGCCTGACATGTGTTTTTGTAATAAATGTGGTTAAATGTTCGGCTGGTGTTGCTCAACACATATAAATTTTCTGCGGTGATCTTAATTACTGCGGTTGTCATGTCATTTGTTAAACGTTTCCTTGAGAAAGAGGTCAGGAATTACCCCATGTATCATTCGCCATCTGGATATTACACAAAATTGGCCTTTTTAAAAGCATGTTGACCACATTTTGTTTCTCAGTATTTACGCTAGAAAACTTAACATGTTGCCAAGTATATTACAAATGTTTCAATGTCGTAAACAATCTAGTTTTTATAGTATAAAACACACCACACCAATTGTTCATAGCATAAGTTAATAAACTGATTTGAATAATTCTCACTTCAGAGATGGTGAACGGCATTATGTCTTTACAGAGAAAGGATTTAGCCTCACAACTGGCTCACTCGTGATGTTTGTGGGACATTAGATGCGTGGGTTCATTGTTCATGTCTCTGGTATCTTTGCTTCTGCGTAGTTTGCAGGACGAAGGCCCAAACTTGAGAAAAAACACGCTTGACTCTCATTCACTCTCTCTTTCAGGGTCGCCTCGCCAAACATTCCTCCCTAATGTGAAATTCCTTGATGATTTGCAACCCGTCAGATGAACTGGAGCGGATCCCACGGAGGAAAAAGGGAAAAACAGGAGTTTCTCTGCCAAACTTTCTGAACTGAACTTGGTTAAAGGTTTTACTGCACTTTTGAAGGAGCACAGAACCACCACGTTCACACATGAGGTTTTCACTTAATAACTTCCCTTTTTGCTTCAGCTCGTGCGCTTCAGCTCTGGTTTATAACTACTTTTGGAAAACTCAAAACACAAAGTCACTCATCGGTTATGACACACACACACACACACACACACACACACTGCATGCGTATTTGGTTTATGATAATATGCAGCCAAGAAGTCCTATGCAATGTGGTTTACCAAACCTTTAGATGATGAAACTAGAGTAGACTTTCATCTTCGTTGCATCCAGGTCATTGGCCGATTTGATTGCTCCGCAGTATTAATAAACACATCTTGATCCATAGATAGATTTTGACTTATAAATCTAGTGAAACAGTCAAACTAAAATGTAAGATACGATTGCACTTTTTCTTCGGAGTTGTGTTTGGCTTAACTTTATATTAATGATCATGTAACATCATTGATGTCTTTCAAACTGGAAAATGAATTTGTACTTTTTGCCTTTTGCACCTTCCGGATTTTTTTGTTTTTTTTTAATGATTATTGGTTGTTGTAAGTAGTCACTTGCTCAAGCCGTGACCTGCGTAGATGACTTCTTTAGTTTCTGGAATGAGTGGACGCTGCTGTCATTTGCTTCTATTCATCACAAGCTTCTTTAGCAGAATGGCAGACTGAAGAAAGACCCGGCGACCTAATTCACTAGAGAAGCAGGCGTACACTGGTAACTGTGTGTAAAACAACCAAACTATTTTGTTGGAAAAGCTGAGTTGGTATTCTCTGATTGGCAGAGATTGATTGATTTGTGTGATGTTTATTCTCTTGTCTCGCCAAATGCCAATAAAATTTGGAATCTCGGGAACGTTTGGCTTATTGTTAGACTTTAAGTAATGTATTTATCTTCAATTTAAGGTGAAATAATTTCACCCGCTGATTTATCAGCACATGTTCTCCTATCTAGTTTAATATTGACCTGAAGATCATTTGGGTGTGAAAAGAGACGGTTTGAAATCAAAGAAATGAAAGAACGGTTCACAGTGGACGAGTCATATGTGCAGTATATATATATATATATGTCACACGTCACATTACAATGTTTTTCAGGTATCATTCATGTTGACTATGAAGCGTTCATGCGGTGGCTGTGATTTATTTTCTGTTGCTATATGTTCTGTGACTGAACGGTTTCAGGTAAGTTAATATAGTTTTTATTTATTCAAAAATGCATTGCAGTGATCCTAGTTTCTGACAAAACACCAAACAGTCTCTACATGACAAAACACAGCAGTAAACTTGTGTGTTTACTTTTATAATAGATACTTTTGTGTTTAAGTTTTATAAGTATACAGCTCACTACAGTGGATGATTTACCTTACTTGATGACTAAAGTATGAAGTATTATATTATTCATCAGTTAATTCTTTTTCAATGTATTTGTTAATACTACCGAAACATGTGGTATATATTAATTAACTTCAATATACTATAGTAAACAAAGTATACAACAGTAGTTTTTCTTGCAGTGGGTTAAACCCCTGAAATGAATACAAAGATTTCCTTTAACCCGGGAATATAATATCAAAAGTACATTATTAGTTTTGGTAACTGTAACTGTAGTAACTTTGGTATTTGGTGTAGTGTAGTAGAGTAGGCGGGGCGAGACCGTGGTTCGAGTCCGGTGAGTAATTATGAATGAGCGCCAGCTGTGCGCACACCGGGCTCGAATCACGTAGGAGATTGGGAGCATATAAAAGGAACGAGCGACCGGACCGTCGAAGAGAAAGGACTGGGCCCGAACATGTTTTACTTTTGTATTTGTATTTGTATTTATATTTATATTTGTGTTTATGTTATTTTGCCGGCAGTCGTCCGCGAGGGGCCGCCTGCTGTTATTATTTATATTAAAACTTTATTTAAATGTCTGCCGGTTCCCGCCTCCTTCCTTCCCTACTTGAATTGTTCTACATGTAGATATCAGCGTTTACTCCTCAACATCTCAGGGTGTCTATTATCTTCTTTTTTGTAGACGGTACCATGATAAAAAGCCCTGTCAATGGACAATTGTGTGAGATCTATCGCCCTTAATGTGAAAAAAGAACATTTTTACCAAAGGTTTTTTACAGATATCAATATGATGTGGTTCAAATACCCACGTGTGATTTCTCTTCAAGTCTTTTTCATAGTCAGGCCAGAGCCATTTTCAGGATTGTCACATCCATAACAGCACATATTCCTCAGAAATGGTAACATGGGAAGTAAAATACAGTAACTACTTAAAGTTCTTCTTATTGCTTCAGGTTTGTATATTTTACTTCACAGACATCCCACAAAGTTTGACGTCCTTTTTTTCACATCCACAACGCATTTTTATTTCCATTTGTGAAATATAAAACTCAAACAAACACTGACATTTCTCTGATGTTAAACACTATCAACATGAGTTTAGTCAAATACAGACAAATGCTTCAGATTATTGGTAACAAATACATTCTCTGAGTGTTTAATGTCACATCAGATACAATAGTGTATGTGGCACAGATCACTGAAGCACAGAAACAAACACACTGTTACTTTCAAAGAGCTGTTTTCATGTCCACTAGAGAGTGGCACTTCTCTCACCCACTTATATCTCTCTCTTTCACTCTCTCTCTCTTTCACTCACTCTCTCTTTCTTTTCTCACTCTCTCTTTCTTTTCTCACTCTCTCTTTCTTTCCACTCTCTCTTTCTTTTCTCACTCTCTCTTTCTTTTCTCACTCTCTCTCTCTTTTCTCACTCTCTCTCTCTTTTCTCTCTCTCCCTCTTTCATTCTCTCTCTCTGTCTTTCTCACTCACTCTCACTCACTCTCACTCACTCACTCACTCACTCACTCTCTCTCTCTCTTGTTCTCACTCTCTCACTCTCTCTTTCTCACTCTGTCTGTCTTTCTCACTCACTCTCTCTCTTTTTCTCTCTCTCTCACTCTCTCTCTCTTTTTCTCACTCTCTCTTTCTCACTCTCTCTCTCTCTCTCTCTCTTGTTCTCACTCTCTCTCTCTTTTTCTCACTCTGTTTGTCTTTCTCACTCACTCACTCTCTCTCAATCTCTCTCTTTCTGATGTGTGTGTGTGTTAAAGAAAGCACAAGGGCCATACTGACAATTACTGTCGGCAGCGTTTTAACACGTTTGTGTAGTTGTTGCTGGCCAGGTCTAAAGATGGCCCCCCGGCCTCTGGTCCTCTCCCCCCTCCTGAGGCGTTCCGTTCCGGCCCGGCGGGTAAACAGTGTCTCTCTTAAGCTCAGACACACCTCCACTCACTCTGCAGTTGCCACAGGTACTGATAGGAATGTCAGGGGCCGGGTCTCAACCTGCTCGCTCTGCTCGGGTCGCTGGCTGTTCACGCTCAACTCTTTCTTTCATTCAAATGGATTTCTGCAGCGTGCTTTCATATCGTTGTGAATGAAGCGGCTTTACAAGTAAAAGACAAACAGAGACAGCAGTGGAGAAGTGAGGAAAAGAAGGAATGATAGAATCATGAAAAACAGGCGTAGATGATAATGCTCCGATGATCTGATGGAGTTCATTAAATATCAACTTAATCTCAGATGTTTCCAAAATAAAATTAGCAAATGAATGTAGATTGTGGAGGTCTAATATCTAGATTTGAGTTAATGTGATGAGAAATGTTTGAGTTGATATTGAGATCGCAGATTGCAGACGAGACAAATCTGATCTCAGTTTGACACATTGTTGACGTCTCTTCTCAAACTCTCATGATCTCTTAATCTTTATTTTCCAAAGAGAAACATCTGAGACACAGGTGAGACTCACACAAACCTTTCTATTCGCTCTCATTCTGTGATGTCTAGGAGAAATGATCAACAGTAACTTTACATACAGACCATCATCAAACCTTGAGTCCAGTAGATTTATGTAAAGCAGGATGTTGACCAATGAAATATCACTGTGGGCGGGGCTAGCTCGTGCCACCTGACAAAATAAAGCCAAGTGGCCAAAATCAACATCACCGTTTCAAACTAAACAACGTGCCCGTAGAACACACCAAGAACTACATTATTTTCTGTTCTCTCTCTCTGTTCTCTCTCTCTCTCTCTCTCTCTCTCTCTGTTCTCTCTCTCTCTCTCTGTTCTCTCTCTCTGTTCTCTCTCTCTCTGTTCTCTCTCTCTGTTCTCTCTCTCTGTTCTCTCTCTCTCTCTCTCTCTCTCTCTGTTCTCTCTCTCTCTCTCTGTTCTCTCTCTCTGTTCTCTCTCTCTCTGTTCTCTCTCTCTCTCTCTCTCTCTCTCTCTCTCTCTCTCTCTCTCTCTCTCTCTCTCTCTCTCTCTCTCTCTGTTCTCTCTCTCTCTCTCTGTTCTCTCTCTCTCTCTCTGTTCTCTCTGTTCTCTCTCTCTCTGTTCTCTCTCTCTCTGTTCTCTCTCTCTGTTCTCTCTCTCTCTCTCTCTCTCTCTCTCTCTCTCTCTCTGTTCTCTCTCTGTTCTCTCTCTCTCTCTCTCTCTCTCTCTCTGTTCTCTCTCTCTGTTCTCTCTCTCTCTCTCTCTCTCTCTCTCTCTCTGTTCTCTCTCTCTCTCTCTCTCTCTCTCTCTCTCTGTTCTCTCTCTCTGTTCTCTCTCTCTGTTCTCTCTCTCTCTCTCTCTCTCTCTCTGTTCTCTCTCTCTCTCTCTGTTCTCTCTCTCTCTCTCTCTCTCTCTCTCTCTGTTCTCTCTCTCTCTCTCTTTCTCTCTCTCTCTGTTCTCTCTCTCTGTTCTCTCTCTCTGTTCTCTCTCTCTCTCTCTCTCTCTCTCTCTCTCTCTCTCTCTCTCTCTCTCTCTCTCTGTTCTCTCTCTCTCTCTCTGTTCTCTCTCTCTGTTCTCTCTCTGTTCTCTCTCTCTCTCTCTCTCTCTGTTCTCTCTCTCTCTGTTCTCTCTCTCTCTCTCTCTCTCTCTCTCTGTTCTCTCTCTCTCTCTCTCTCTCTCTCTGTTCTCTCTCTCTCTCTCTCTCTGTTCTCTCTCTCTCTCTTTCTCACTCTCTCTCTCTGTTCTCTCTCTCTCTGGTCTCTCTCTCTCTCTCTCTGTTCTCTCTCTGTCCTCTCTCTCTCTCTCTCTCTCTCTCTCTCTCTGTTCTCTCTATCTCTCTCTTTCTCTCTCTCTCTGTCCTCTCTCTCTCTCTCTCTCTCTCTCTGTTCTCTCTCACTCTCTCTCTCTGTTCTCTCTCTCTCTTTCTCTCTCTCTCACAGTTGATGGGTTGTGAGTAAGTGGCGCCCAGGGCCAGCATGGCACAGTTCCACACCTCTCTTGTACGTTGTCAACGGCCTGTCAGATTCTTCCAAAAACTTCCACCTGCGTTTTTCAACACCGATCTCGCAAGAAGCTTTGGTTGGGACTCATTCCACGGCAAACGGGAGGAGTCACAGCAGGCGGGTATAAACGTTACCCTTCTGGGTCGGCCAGTGTGTGTGTTCTTGTTGCGTCTCCCTCTCGACACCTCTTAGGTCTTGGGGGGGTACACAGGGGTAAATTGATGAGCACATCCTCTGCCTCTCATGTGGCCTAGAAACACTCCACAGTGGCTTGGCTTTCACTTGTTTTTCTGGCACGGAAGGCCGCACTTTTTCGAGATCATTGAAATAAAACCGCAAATCGTTTGGCTGTGCGCCTGCGTTTATGCTCCAGTAGATCTACAAAGTTCATTTGGTTCCTCACAGGATCTCCAAAGATCTGTGGGGTCTTTAAACAATGGATAATAATAATACATTTGGTATACCTGATTTCCACTTTCTTGATTCTGTGACTCTTTAAATACGGCCTGTTGAATCAGACATTTGGATGTTACCTCACAGAGTTTTTGTGCATCAAAGTCCATGTTTACAGTAGTCTCACATACAGCCATATGTTAAAGCCGGCTCCATTGCTATTTTTATAAAGCCGTTGAAGAACCCGAACAAATAAAAATGGATTGCTTTATGATTTAGGAAGGAACTGTTGAGGCCGACAGCTCAGGCGTCGCAGCTGTTGGATGTCATAAATGCCCTGAACCTAAAGATTTGCTCATGATAAAGACTCGTCCTGTTGCCGTGCTACGTCTGGTTTGTACTCGTTTGTAATAACAGAGGTCACTTCCACATGCCAAAGCTTTAACAACTTTGACCCGAGGGTCGTCCTGTCACCTCGGCAGGAATTCTTCTCTTAAGTGTGAAATATGATCAAAGCAAGAATGTTTTCTGTTAGTTGGTCTGACCGCAATAGAACACTAGCATACTAACTCCAGTAATGTTATATAACAGCGTATTGACTAGTTCATAGTATGCACATTGTCTGTATATAACATGCAAACAACACTTGTGCAGTAGCACTTCCTGCTTCAGTTTCATTTTTTTCACATAATGAATGCTTAAAGATGTTGGTATAACACTTTGAATGTTCTCAATGTTTTTACATGTGCGTCGTGTTAAAAAACTAAAACAGGAAGTGCTTCTGGACCAAATAGATGCATGTATGAGCAGCATATCCTATAATACAACATGCCAGACTTTTCAATTTATGTTGTAAACAGAATCAAAGTAAACGTACACTTTAATACTTTGCTGTAGTTTCGCAGCAGGTTTACCAGTAAATCACTGTAGATTAAATTTAAATTTTATAACTTATATTTTCTTTCATTAAACAAGACTAAATATAGTTAGGTTACTTTTCTTATTATGTAAATGTTTCGTGTTATAAATAATTTTACTAGAAAACAAAACAAAAATGATCTGAAACAATATCATTTTTCAGTGTAATCCCAGTAATGAGACCAGTCTCTTCTTGCTCATTTTGAATATCAGAAGTTAACGTTTTTTAATTCTGATTAAAGTAAAGTTTAACTCAAACACTTTTTTGTTGTTAAAAATAAACAAAAATGAGTTCATGAGCCAGTACTTAAAAAAATCAGCATTCAGTACTTTGATTAACAACAGTAAGCGACGTTTGAGATATAACTTTGAAAAGATAAAATCGTAAAGAAACCGGCGGTTTGGTCGAAACACAGATGGCGATAGAGAGACAAAACCTGGACTGCAGCATTCATTTTTAATGCATCAACCTCTAAATTACTTAATGTTAAAAATCAGTAACAGAGATAAAAATAATCACAACTTTTGGGAATATGTGAAGAGTTTGGTTTTAATTATTTTCAAAAATCATGTTTTAAAATTTTACTTTGTTAGCTTGATGTTTTTTTTGAGTTGTCATGGCTTAAATCAAAACAAATCAACTTCAGTTTAATCAACGTTAATTGAAAAAAAAAAAAACATGATTTTTGAGTTATCTCATTGTGGAAGCAAACTCTTCATGTGCAAACAGAAAAACCTCGACCGCTAACCTGAAAGTGCCAACAAGAAAAGGAAATGTGATGTTGTACAGGTGGTGTGAGAAAGAGAGAAGGATGTGATGCTGCTGGGATACGTGAGTGTAATGGCACTGAGAGGCTGTAAAAGGAGACGTGTGTTTGCGCTCCCTCAGGATGAACGAAAGGCCTCTGTGGTGTTGAGTTAGCTGTGGAGCCAGCTTGCCTGTCTGCCTGCCATCTCTCTTTCTCTCTCTCTCTCTTTCTCTCACACTCTCTCTCTCTCTCTCTCTCTCTCTCTCTCTCTCTCTCTCTCTCTCACTCTTACTCTCTCTCTCTCTCTCTCTCTCTCTCTCTCTCTTTCTCTCTCTCTCTCTTTCTCTCACACTCTCTCTCTCTCTCTCTCTCACTCTTACTCTCTCTCTCTCTCTCTCTCTCTGTCTCTTTCTCTCACACTCTCTCTCTCTCACTCTTACTCTTACTCTCTCTCTCTCTCTCTCTCTCTCTCTTTCTCTCACACTCTCTCTCTCTCACTCTTACTCTTACTCTCTCTCTCTCTCTCTCTCTCTCTCTCTCTTCTCTCTGTTCTCTCTATCTCTCTCTCTCTCTCTCTCTCTCTCTGTTCTCTCTCTGTTCTCTCTATCTCTCTCTCTCTCTCTCTCTCTCTCTGTTCTCTCTCTGTTCTCTCTCTCTCTCTCTCTCTCTCTCTGTTCTCTGTTCTCTCTCTCTCTCTCTGTTCTCTCTCTCTCTCTCTCTCTCTCTCTGTTCTCTCTCTCTCTCTCTCTCACTCTTACTCTCTCTCTCTCTCTCTCTCTCTCTTTCTCTCACACTCTCTCTCTCTCTCTCTCACTCTTACTCTTACTCTCTCTCTCTCTCTCTCTCTCTCTCTCTCTCTCTTTATCTCTGTTCTCTCTATCTCTCTCTCTCTCTGTTCTCTCTCTGTTCTCTCTCTGTTCTCTGTTCTCTGTTCTCTCTCTCTCTCTCTCTCTCTCTCTCTCTCTCTCTCTCTCTCTCTCTCTCTCTCTCTCTCTCTCTCTGTTCTCTCTCTATCTCTCTCTGTTCTCTCTCTGTTCTCTCTCTCTCTCTCTCTGTTCTCTCTCTCTCTCTCTCTCTCTCTGTTCTCTCTCTCTCTCTCTCTCTCTCTCTGTTCTCTCTCAAGATTCAAAGGAGCTTTATTGGCATGATAAAAGAAAATTTACATTGCCAAAGCACAAGATTAAATATAAACATGCAGAAAATATGTTTCTCTCTCTAACTCTCTCTCTCACTCTCTCTCTCTCCTGATGATGAGCAGTTGCTCTTGGCTCCACTTTTTCCGTAGATTCCTTCCGATAACCGTAACATGGACCCATCGCATGAGATAGAAGCGCCGCTCCTGCAGTCTGTATCTGTATTTCATGTATCTCCTCACATCCACGTCTGCAGCGTTCCCACGTGTTGACCAATGAGCGTGCTTTCTCAGACAGGCACAAGTATCACCATCGCATCAAACTTAAGAACAGAGTAAAGAGGATTCAAAGCTTTTTGGTTTTCACCAAAAAACTTGAAAACTTAGTGACTGGTTTTCTTGTGCAGCTTGTACTTTGTTCATTTTAGTATTAACATGTTTTATTTAAGTAATGTTTACTGTAAAGAGACTATTTAGAAAAGAAGTCTTGATTTAGACAAGATCTGAAATTTAATTGAATATTTGCTTAAAACAACAATCTTGAATTAAAGCTGCAAGCAGCCTTTAAGCGGGTTTCGAGAATTTGTGCCATTCAATGCAGCCATGCATCCACGAACAGGCTAAGGGGTCAAACCCCAACGAACCCACGACGGATCAAAGTCCCACACACACACAGAAAAATGATAGAAATGATCAGTATCAGCTCAAAGAAGCATTGCATGCTTACACACTCATGACTAGCTGTTTTCTCTCAATAAAACAACAAAATAAACTAATTCAAAGTTGGTTGGTGTCAGGTAATGGTGTCATAAAATACTGGCTGCAGGCATAGCCTTTGTCCCCTAGCAGGATTCCATCATTGTCACCTGTATAATAGAAAAATGCAGTTCTGTTAGGCCCAAAATTTGTAATCCAGTTAGTTTGTAAAGTCTATTTGACTTGCCACATTCAAATAATGTGCATAACTTTCTGAAGGTACTTGAGTCGTGATATGTCAAATGTCACGTGATACAAAATTGATTATGCACTCCAAAAGCGTTATTTCGCCCCCCGGTGGCCGAATGAATTCATGTTTCTTAAAGACCTTCAGGACCACGATAGGAACAAGCCCAGCAAGTGTCGTTTTGATCGGCCTCCGTTTACCCGGTCTAATGAGTGCTCAAACTTCATTGACCGATGGCAGACATGTTTTTTGAGAAATGCCAGAGTCCTTTTATACAGTCAAGGTACAGGAGATAAATACACACCATACCAAATAATAAGTCGATCGGGCAGACGGTTGCGTAGTACTAGCCCTTTTCGTGTTCTTTGCTATTATATCGCCACCTAATGGCCAAACACCGAGTTTATTTTATTGTGACCCCGGACTGAGGGTCTACACATATGGTCTAAGCCCCGTGAAGATATCTCAAACCTTTCTCTAGGTATAGCCATTTTAGTGAAATAGGCTACTTCCGGGTTTGACGTTTTGATGCCCCCTAGCGACCCTGAATCAAAATATCAACTTTTTTTAATGAATATTTAAATTCACACTCCACAGAATTTATTAGCGTTGGTTTGGTTCCGATCGGGCGAAAATCCAGGGACTAGTTCATTTTTTTTTTCATAAAATGCAAATTAGCGAGAAAATTTGCATACTGGAAATGAAATCGGAGATATACGTTTTTTAAGTTTTGAGCCAGTGATTACACTGATATAAAACACTTGAGTGTGCGACATACATTTTAGGAGTAACGAGCACAAACGCGTTCAGCATCGCTGTAGCGCCACCTATGGGCCGATTTGGCTGGGTCACTGTATCTGAGTAACCTGCACAGATACAACCAACTGACCAAGCCTCAAGTTTCTATGACTTACGGTTTGGGCTGGGCGACCGGTTTTAAGGTGGAAAAATAATAATAATAAGAAGAATAAAAATCACTACAAAAACAATAGGTTTTCAGCACTTCAAACCCACTTCAAACTTTTTCAAACCCTAATTAAGGTAACGTTTTTCTTAGTCAACAAATGAAGGGTTATTCTTCTTACCCAATTGGCAAATTTATTTTACTTATTTTAAGCACAAATTTCCTGACATTTCATATTTTTTGTCTAAAAACAAGACTTTTTTCTGAGGTCATTTCACTCATCAAGGAAATGCATCTCGATTCAAGAATGTTTAGACATTTGTACTGGAATACAAGACAAAAATACCAAGTAATAAAGCCATATTTTGAAGTGTAGAAACATCAGTTTAGCTCCTGTCTCACCCCATAATAACTGTTTTACAAGGTGGCTAATGTGTTTGTATTCATTCATCGTAGCTAAACATCCGATTATTATAATAAAAGATTGAATCCACAGCTCATTAGGTCATAAATGTACACCTTAAATGCACTTTGGATAAAAGCGTCTGCCAAGTGCATTATGCAATATTAAACGTATTAAACTGGAAATAAAGAAACGTAGGTTCTGTGAGGTGTGTGGAGCTGTGGACCACGAGGAACAGGTTCTAGGTGAAGTGAATCCAGCCAGCTGTTGCCTGGTCGTGTCCATGGCAACTGCCACACAATATTTGTATTAGGATGTGTGTGGGGACATCTGATACAGAGCGGCTCGGTCCAGCTGTCCCGCAAAAACAACCTTCTCCGTCTCTCCCTTCCGTTGCTCTTCCCAACACGTGCACGCTCGCCTGAACTGATGACGGATCATGTTCTGGGTGTACTCGGGCCTAATGATGGTGAGAGAACAAGCCGTAACGTCTGCAAACATTTCCAGTGTGTTTGGAACACCTTCGGCACAAAACTCTGGCTCTGTGGGGATTGTGGTGCAACAAAAGAATGATCTTTGACATTATTGAGGAGAGTGTGTGTGGCATATCCTCACAGAACCACAGACTCACTCACTTTTGGTGGTTTTATTTCACTGAACAACCACAATCCTGACCCTCCTTAACACACTTTCATTGTTTGTAAGCGTGGTGTTATAACGCAACAGTTCTCTTGTGTCCGGGTACATGCTTATGAGAATAAAGTGCACCTCAAACACAAGAAGAAATGTTTACAAACGTTACTTTTTTTTTTCAAAATTGTATTCATTGTTATTTATGTTAAAAGAAGAAAGTGCACACTTTTTTATAAAACATTTAACTTTGGGAACAAACTAATATAATATCAACACATGTTGCATTTGTCATCCCATGGGTATTTACATGTTATCCCCGTTTCACACCAAAATGTTTCAAATACACACATTTCACACGTGATCACATGTGTTGTTGTCACATGAGAATTTCATGTGTCCTTTCTGTAAGTTTAGCTATTGGATAGGATTAAGGGATGTATAATAAAGCATTTACATATTAATATACAACCAATCTGCATGATAATAAGCAAGCAGTAAATTATGAATTTGTGTAGCTCAATATAAAGTGTAATAGATACTATATATTCTAATTTTTTCTGAATTTCGGTGCTGCCGTGGTGAGTTTTGTTATGGCCGACATCCACGTTCAGTTCCCAGAAAGTTTATGAATCGCTTGTTTTATTGGGTATGATATTTCACAAACACACATGAAAACCGCTCCGTTTACCTCCTCCATTTACTCGCACTTCACCACAACTCCGTTTACGACTTTATAGTAAGACAAAAAAGACTGTGTCAGTAATGTGAAAGTAAATACTGACCGTAGAGTCATCAACGCACCCGTTTAGAGTGCTTGTTCTCTTAGAGACACTTTAAGAGTGATGTTAAAGGGATACCTCACCACCAAAAAATCATTCTGTCCTCATTTCTCACTCCAAACCTGTAGCTATAAACGTCTTTTTTTTACTGGAAATTTGGAATACATTTGGAAGGATGTCAGATCAAACCCCCATTTATTGTCATAGTAGGGAAAATAAATACTATGGGAGTCAATGGGGGGTGTGATCTGACAATCTTTCAGGTATCTTCCTGTGTGTTCAGCAGCACAAAGACATGTATTCAGGTTTGAAGAAATGATGACAGTATATTCATTTTTGAGTGAAGTATAAGTTAAATGTGCATTGGGCGTTACTCTTTCTAACTTTAACATCATGCACAAGACTGTGTTGCCAGGAACTCATTGTAGACTTAATGTACAATTTTGTTTTAAGCCATAACTGACCTACTTTATATATTTTTCTTTCATGGAACAAGACTAAATAATCTTGGGTCACTTTTCTTTTTGTATAATTGAATCGAAATTTAAGAAGTTTTCAATATTTTTACAGAAAACAAGTGAAAAATGCTTAGGAAGAATGTCATTTTTTGAAGTTTGGCTGTGCCAATGCCAGTCTTTTCTTGCTCCTTTTGAATCTCAAAAGTCAGTGTTTTTATTTTCCATTCCATTTTCTACCGCTTATCCGAACTACCTCGGGTCACGGGGAGCCTGCGCCTATCTCAGGAGTCATCGGGCATCAAGGCAGGATACACCCTGGATGGAGTGCCAACCCATCGCAGGGCACACACACTCACTCATTCACTCACGCACTCACACCCTACGGACAATTTTTCCAGAGATGCCAATCAACCTACCATGCATGTCTTTGGACCAGGGGAGGAAACCGGAGTGTATTTTTATTTTGATTAAAGTAATTGAAAACACTACTAATTGGAAAGTATATTAAGGTGTAATATTTAGCGCAGTTAGTTACTTGCAAACCTGCTGCAAAAACAACAGCAAAGTTATAAAGATTACAGCATAAAAGTACATGAATTTCCAAATACAATCCATCTGAGAATAAATGAGCTTTCCATTAGTGTATTGTTTGTAAGGATAGGACAATATTTGACTGAGATACAACTATTTCAAACTTTGGAATCTGAGTGTGCAAAACTATTTTTCAAAATACAGAGTGGAATATATTTAAAGTTGTAGATAACTCAAAAAATGTGTGGAAACTTACTACCTCAAACCTTGTATGTTTATAACTCAATTCTTTTGAGTAAAGAACATTAAACACATAAGGACAGCTAACTGCAAATAATCAATTTAGAATAAAATTCATCTTCCTTATTTTATTTTACACGTACTTGAGTTCCACCTATCAATGTTGTCATGAAGGACCAACAGCCATAAACAATTGTATCATTACCAATACAATGCATTCAGATCAAATGGTTCAGATTTGACAGTTCAGTCTGTTTTCCTCCTAAGTAACTGGTCTACTCGTCTGCACAATGGTAACCTCATTTAAATCACTAATGTCACAAAACTCTTTAAATAACAGAATAGAACAGAAGAAAACACATTTATAAGCCTCCTCCCGTTGTCATGTAGATATAAAACAAAATTGCACTTTATTTTGAGATTTACTTCCATTTTTCAGTCCACACAAAGCATGCTGGGATCACTCTGACGTCATTATTAATATATTTACTTTTTTTTCATTCATTCTTTATTTAACCAGGTAAAAAACTCAATGAGATGAAAATCTCTTTTACAAGCGTGACCTGGCCAGGACGGCAGCTACATGTAACAAATATACAAACTTACAACAAAACACCTCACACATTCATGATTCACAACAACATATGATCAAGGAACAAAACACATGCTTTTTTAAAAGTGTCTCGAACTCATTAGAAGACAGAAGTACAGTCAGCTTTAAAATGTTTTGTAAATTATTCCAAGCAGAAAGGCACTATATATAAATAATTTTCCTTACTCAGTTTGAACCCGAGAGGTAACTTAAGGTGTAAACAATCGTTGAACGTAGAATGTATCTTCAATTTCCATCTGAAAATCTAAGAAACAAGATGGTGTTAAGGCGCAGATTGATTTATAAACAAAACCAATTTTGAGTTAAGCGACTTCTTATTTTTGTGTCAATGGAACTCAAAATCGTTAACCACACTTAAAAGTTGTAATATGAATACACTTTTTCACAGGTTTGAGTAGAGATCACTTATTCTTAATGAGTAGATTAAACTGTTAGCATCTGATTTACAAAAATAAAGTTGTGATTTATTTATGACAGGAAATTCACAAAACGTCTTTGGGCATTTTGCTGCTACTCACTGGTTTTGTGGTCCTGGGTCACATTTGATTTGAAATCTGTCATATGTTCAGTTTGAACACTCACAGAGCTCTAGCAGGTTTTTTCAAGTGCAAAGCAATTCCACGGACACGCTGCGCGATGCTAATCTGCAGATGTTTAAGGCTGGAAACAGCACAGGAAACTCAAAAGTGAGCTGATCATTGGGCTTATAACATTATTTATGAGCCTGAACCCAACACGTGGCCCGGACACGCTCGTAGCGCTGCTACTATAACCCGTCACAACCCAACTGTGTGTTTTCTTAATAAACACAGTCTGGAATAGGCAGACTTTTATCTCCTCACTTATAGGGCCATTAATTATTTAACAAGCACGTCTATTTTTGTCCTTCCAAATGAACACCAATTATACAGTGGTCCCCGAAATCAACTCGGCCTTCATTTCCTCAACTCAATTTTTCCACTTATCTGAGGGCTGTGGCGAACGAGACCCGGATCAATAATAGAGACCCGCCACACCCTGACATCTTTCTGAAGTCGGGCAGTGAACTAAAACACGTCGAGAACCTCCAGGAGCCGTTTGGGTTGAGATGATTATTCAGCATATCAGCTATAAAATACAAATCCGGATAATAAAGGAATGTTTGATGAGCGAGTGTGTCGTGTGGCCGTACAGCAGCACAGCTGTTATTCATCCGTAGACACGAGACTGCAGTGGATCTACTTTCCCAAGCCCGAGATTCACCATCCCTTGGATCAAAACACACAGCCAGGATTCCATTTCTTACTACCAAAACATCCCAGTGTGACCACGGGCTGAAGTCACAAACCTTATCTCAATTATTTCTCATGAGTGTCTCAGATAGTTCACCTGAGAAAAAGAAGATCCCAATGTCAACTCTCATCACATTTACCTCTCCAATCTACATGCGTTTCAGACCTTCTTACATCTGTTTACATCTGTCCTTCGCTTCCAGGACTTCAAAACTTCCGTGCAATACAACTGAGATCTTGGGACACGAAACCGTCTGAGTGACAGCGTGTATTTACATGTTCCAATAACAGTTACACCACAATACCGTGTTCGTCTTTGTAAGGCCTGCGTCTGTTATAGTCTCTCTCAGCTCAATACAAAGAGCTCTTACCCTCATAAAGATCCCAAATGCAAATGATGTACAGTAGTTATGCAAAGTGTTGTAAACTATGGTTAGATGGTTAGAAATAAAGTAAATAAAAGGAGCGTGTGTTCCACAAATGTCATATCTAGTGAGTTATTAACAATGCATGAGGTCTATTTTGAACCTGATATGTTTTGGTAATATGGTGCACAGTTTTGTCTAGTTCAGCTGAAGCAAAAGTTCGCCAAAACAATTTTGTGAAACTTCCACTTAATGTTCCTTCACCGCCACATGTTTTAGTTGGGGGGCCGGCGTGCCCACAGGTGCTGCTTATAAACTTGGCCCAGCACAATGTGGCGAGTGTCCCGCTCAGACTGGAAAGTCGATGATAAGGACCACCTGCTCTCCAAGACGCCTGGTCATAGAGGGGTCTCTGTGACCCTCGGCACACACAGCCTGCTGTCATTCACCTACATCCACCCTGAGATCTGGATTGTTTGGGAGATGACATTCTTGAAAAACAAGCTCACAGAAATATATTTGTATATCGTGGCTGACTTTCCTTGGCCACAATTCTTTTGGGAGAAAGTTCAACTGCATTTAATGGTTATAATGGGAATTGTATTGGTTTGAATGTAAACTATAAACAATAGAAAGTCAACAGATTACAGAAATTTGGATGGTTTTCATTAAAATACCATCATGCTTTTTTTATTAAAACCAATTCAAAATTCATTTTCCTACTCTGTTTTAGGCATTATTTAATAGGTTTTAACATCCCACCAATAGAATCCATCAAATACCAGTAGAACCATTACAGTTTCAATTAAAGCCAATACAAATCCCTGGTTTCCATTGTTTTTTTCAGCAGGGAAGGTCTGGCAGATGGGAACCAATAGAACACTTTTAAACCCTACTGGGATAAGACTCAACACATACCGTGTAAGGATTTTTGTAATGGCTTTAACGGTAAACAGCGAGTTCGTAATGGTTTTGTAATGGAAATCTGAATTAATTTTTCTTCATTAAAAACATGAAATCATTTCTTTTCTTGTGCGTTTTGCGTGTGTTTGTTGAAGCTCCAGGTCTGGCCGTGCACCAGAGGAATTCCATTCTCATCTTCCACCCTCCTTCCTACTTTATCATCTGTCTGTCCGTCCGACCACGTTCCTCCCCCACCTTCAGCTGCTGTCTCTTATTAAGAGCCATATGAAGTCAGAACTTCAGATTTAAAGGGCCAGACGCCACGCTCGCTGGATAGCCGCTGCAAAAAACATCATAGAGTGTTTTCATTGTTCAACCGTAACCTTGTCTACTCTTTGCCATTTGTGCACAGATTTGCTGAAGCATTTTAGTGTTTAATGACTTATATGCTTTCATACATCATGTTTTCACTTGACCATTTATGTTTTAAGAGAGATAAATCTATCCTACACTATATTTCTTTTGAGTTTATCACTCACAAA